>NW_026530037.1:0-2500 GCF_028408465.1 Anastrepha ludens
AATTTTGAATCTAAGTATTCTCTTTAAAAAATTTTCATATTATTTATATATATATAAAATATTAATTTATATATGTAATTAAAGGAGGAATGTCTAGCATAAAAATTAATTTTTTTTATTCTAGAATTGCCTCATTTTACATAATTATTATTTATAATATATATTTATATAAAAGGAAAAAAGAAAAATAGAGATGAAAAGATGATATAATTATTTATTAAATTGTGAGAAGATAAAAAATATTTTAAAACAACCTCAACTCATATGGGATTACCCCCTGAATTTAAGCATATTAATGAGGGGAGGAAAAGAAACTAACAAGGATTTTCTTAGTAGCGGCGAGCGAAAAGAAAATAGTTCAGCACTAAGTCACTTTGTCTATATGTCAAATGTGAGATGCAGTGTATGGAATATCTTAATATCTAGTATGAGAAATTAACGATTTAAGTCCTTCTTAAATGAGGCCATTTACCCATAGAGGGTGCCAGGCCCGTATAACGTTAATGATTACTAGAAAGATATTTCCAAAGAGTCGTGTTGCTTGATAGTGCAGCACTAAGTGGGTGGTAAACTCCATCTAAAACTAAATATAACCATGAGACCGATAGTAAACAAGTACCGTGAGGGAAAGTTGAAAAGAACTCTGAATAGAGAGTTAAATAGTACGTGAAACTGCTTAGAGGTTAAGCCCGATGAACCTGAATATCCATTATGAAAAATTCATCATTAAATAATTAAAAATAATGTGCATTTTTTTCATATAAGGACATTGTAATCTATTAACATAATAAAGTATTTATCAAAAGATCATTGGTGATATTAAGTTTATTTAAATTAATTTGCTTTTTAAGCATATTAACATAGAATAAATACTAATGATTTGATAAAGTGTTGATAGATTTTATTATATATAATGCTAAAATTCATTTTTTGAATTTTACAAAAAATTTAATATCTATGATATTAATATTTATTTGTATGCATTTATATGATTAACAATGCGAAAGATTCAGGATACCTTCGGGACCCGTCTTGAAACACGGACCAAGGAGTCTAACATATGTGCAAGTCATTGAGTTATATTAAACTTAATGGCATAATTAACTTAACTTAAAAATATAATGGGATTAATTTTTAGTCTATTTTCTTAAATAGTCAATTAATTCAATCCCGGGGCGTTCCATATAGTTATGTATAATGATAATTTATTATTATTTATACCTCTAACTGGAGCGTACCTTGAGCATATATGCTGTGACCCGAAAGATGGTGAACTATACTTGATCAGGTTGAAGTCAGGGGAAACCCTGATGGAAGACCGAAACAGTTCTGACGTGCAAATCGATTGTCAGAATTGAGTATAGGGGCGAAAGACCAATCGAACCATCTAGTAGCTGGTTCCCTCCGAAGTTTCCCTCAGGATAGCTGGTGCATTTAAAAATTATATAAAATAATCTTATCTGGTAAAGCGAATGATTAGAGGCCTTAGGGTCGAAACGATTTTAACCTATTCTCAAACTTTAAATGGGTAAGAACCTCACCTTTCTTGATATGAAGGTTGAGGTTATGATATAATGTGCCCAGTGGGCCACTTTTGGTAAGCAGAACTGGCGCTGTGGGATGAACCAAACGTAATGTTACGGTGCCTAAATTAACAACTCATGCAGATACCATGAAAGGCGTTGGTTGCTTAAAACAGCAGGACGGTGGACATGGAAGTCGTAATCCGCTAAGGAGTGTGTAACAACTCACCTGCCGAAGCAACTAGCCCTTAAAATGGATGGCGCTTAAGTTGTATACCTATACATTACCGCTAAAGTAGATGATTTATAAAACAATTTCGATTGATTTATAAATTTTGAAACTTTAGTGAGTAGGAGGGTACAATAGTGTGCTTAGAAGTGTTTGGCGTAAGCCTGCATGGAGCCGCTATTGGTACAGATCTTGGTGGTAGTAGCAAATAATCGAATGAGACCTTGGAGGACTGAAGTGGAGAAGGGTTTCGTGTGAACAGTGGTTGATCACGAGTTAGTCGGTCCTAAGTTCAAGGCGAAAGCCGAAAATTTTCAAGTTTTTAATAAAAAAAAATATTAATAAAATTTATATATATATATTAAAAAATAATTAAATACTTGAATTATTTTGAACGAAAGGGAATACGGTTCCAATTCCGTAACCTGTTGAGTATCCGTTTGTTATTAAAAATGGGCCTTGTGCTCATCCTGGCAACAGGAACGACCATAAAGAAGCCGTCGAGAGATATCGGAAGAGTTTTCTTTTCTGTTTTATAGTCGTACTACCATGGAAGTCTTTCGAAGAGAGATATGGTAGATGGACTAGAAGAGCATGACATTTACTGTTGTGTCGATATTTTCTCCTCGGACCTTGAAAATTTATGGTGGGGTCACGCAAACTTCTCAACAGGCCGTACCAATATCCGCAGCTGGTCTCCAAGGTGAAGAGTCTCTAGTCGATAGAATAATGTAGGTAAGGGAAGTCG
>NW_026530037.1:5000-7500 GCF_028408465.1 Anastrepha ludens
AAAGCAAATAAAAATTATATAAAAATATTTATTTAACATACATTTATATATATGAAATATATAAAAATATCATAATATCATCATCTCATATATATTAAATATTTTCAAATTTTGGCTAATCGATGATATCAAAATAATTTACGAAAATAAGACATATCTGTGATGCCATCATTATTGGGGTATATATAATATGATAAAAAAATATATGGAAAATATCATCATATATATAATTTATTAATTTTAATATATATTGGTTAACCGATGATGATATTATTGAAATATATAAAATATAATTGAATTATATGAAATCAAATTGAAATGTATTGAGTTAAATTTTTTCCATACATTTTTCACAATGCGTTGTGTACATGGACAAACAAAAACACTCACGGTGAAGGCATGTGAAATATATGAAAGATAATCAAATCGAATTTATATGAAACTATATTCGATTAAATGTATGAAAGTAAAATTTAACAAAATTTTGCCCATACATTTTTCACAATGCGTTGTGTACATTATCAGAAACACTCACGTGAAGTCAAGTGAGATATATATATGAAAGAAAATCAAATCGAATTTATATGAAACTAAATTCGATTAAATGTATGAAAGTAAAATTTAACACAATACATTCATATGATAAACTGAATAAATTATAATAAAGACATTTCAAATATATGGAAAATATCATCATATATATAATTTAGTATTTTAATATATATTTAGTTAAGTTGATGGTATTATTGAAATATATAAAATGTAATTGAATTATATGAAATCAAACTGAAATGTATTTAATTGATTTTTTCCCATACATTTTACACAATGTGTGGTGTGCATGGCAAAAAACACTCACGGTGAAGGCATGTGAAATATATGAAATATAATCAAATCGAATTTATATGAAACTATATTCGATTAAATGTATGAAATTAAAATTTACCACAATACATTCATATGATAAACTGAGTAAATATATAATAAAGCCATTTGAAATATATTGAATTCTATTAAGTTAGATTTTCACCATACATTTTTCACAATGCGTTGTGTACATTGTCAGAAACACTCACGGTGAAGGCAAGTGAGATATATATGAAAGAAAATCAAATCGAATTTATATGAAACTATATTCGATTAAATGTATGAAAGTAAAATTTACCACAATACATTCATATGATAAACTGAATAAATATATAAGAAAAACATTTGAAATATATTGAATTGTATTAAGTTAAATTTTGCCCATACATTTTTCACAATACGTTGTGTACATTGTCAGAAACACTCACGGTGAAGTCAAGTGAGATATATATGAAAGAAAATCAAATCGAATTTATATGAAACTATATTCGATTAAATGTATGAAAGTAAAATTTAACAAAATTTTGCCCATACATTTTTCACAATGCGTTGTGTACATTGTCAGAAACACTCACGGTGAAGGCAAGTGAGATATATGAAAGAAAATCGAATCGAATTTATATGAAACTAAATTCGATTAAATGTATGAAAGTAAAATTTAACACAATACATTCATATGATAAACTGAATAAATTATAATAAAGACATTTCAAATATATGGAAAATATCATCATATATATAATTTAGTATTTTAATATATATTTAGTTAAGTTGATGGTATTATTGAAATATATAAAATGTAATTGAATTATATGAAATCAAACTGAAATGTATTGAATTGAATTTTTCCCATACATTTTTCACAATGTGTGGTGTGCATGGCAAAAAACACTCACGGTGAAGGCATGTGAATAATATGAAAATATCAACATTTAACTAACCAATGATATTGAAGCATATAAATCGAATCATAACTATATGAAACACGAATTTGAGTTATGTTAAACTGGTGATATTGTGGATTTATTCCTAGTTTTCCATACGTTAGTTTAAATAGAAACAATTTTCGAATATGTATACATATATGAAGAATTTATATTCTATACTAACATATTATGGAATGTAACTATTGATTGTTACCTTGGCATATTGGTGTATTGTGAGATTTCATTCATAGTTTTCCATACGTTAGTTTAAATAGAAACAATTTTCGAATATATATACATATATGAAGAATTTATATTCTATACTAACATATTATGGAATGTAACTATTGATTGTTACCTTGGCATATTGGTGTATTGTGAGATTTCATTCATAGTTTTCCATACGTTAGTTTAAATAGAAACAATTTTCGAATATATATACATATATGAAGAATTTATATTCTATACTAACATATTATGGAATGTAACTATTGATTGTTACCTTGGCATATTGGTGTATTTGTGATTTTATTCATAGTTTTCCATACGTTAGTTTAAATAGAAACAATTTTCGAATATATATACATATATGAAGAATTTATATTCTATACTAACATATTATGGAATGTAACTATTGATTGTTGCCTTGGCATATTGGTGTATTTGTGATTTTATTCATGGTTTTCCATACGTTAGTTTAAATAGAA
>NW_026530037.1:10000-12500 GCF_028408465.1 Anastrepha ludens
ACGCGCGCTACAATGAAAGTATCAACGTGTATTTCCTAGACCGAGAGGTCCGGGTAAACCGCTGAACCACTTTCATGCTTGGGATTGTGAACTGAAACTGTTCACATGAACTTGGAATTCCCAGTAAGTGCGAGTTATTAACTCGCATTGATTAAGTCCCTGCCCTTTGTACACACCGCCCGTCGCTACTACCGATTGAATTATTTAGTGAGGTCTCCGGACGTGATCACTGTGACGCCTCGTGTGTCACGGTTGTTTCGCAAAAGTTGACCGAACTTGATTATTTAGAGGAAGTAAAAGTCGTAACAAGGTTTCCGTAGGTGAACCTGCGGAAGGATCATTATTGTGTTCCATATCCGTAAGAAAAACAAACAATGCCAAAACAAATAAAAACAAAAACAAACAAAAGAAAAAAAAAAAAAAAGAAAAAAAAGAAAAATTTATAATTATTTTGAATCCATATTCTTTTTATTCTTTTTCATTCAATTTGTTATCCATCAATTATATCATATTAAATATAATATGATGGTACATTTTGTAATGTTTTTTCTTATTTTTTCTTTTAAAAACCTTTAAACATGAAAATAGAAAGTTGTACTTATTATTCATTTGATTGAATGATAAGTTAATTTGTTCACAATAACAAAAGTGGTATATATTTATTATTATATTTATATATAAATAAAATGATTAAAAAAATACAAAATAATCAAACATAATAAATACCACCACTGTATTATTGTTGAACTAAGACATTCGCAACTTAATAAAAATGTTTAGAGTTAAATATATTTGATATATATTATTGAAAGAAAATCAATTTATATTTTATTATTATTATTATTTAATTTTACTCTTTCAATTAATATATGCAAAAAAAAATTGACATTTGTTATAAATAAAAATAAATAAAAAAATACTCTAAGCGGTGGATCACTTGGCTCATGGGTCGATGAAGAACGCAGCAAACTGTGCGTCATCGTGTGAACTGCAGGACACATGAACATCGACATTTTGAACGCATATCGCAGTCCATGCTGTTATGTACATTAAATTAAATTTTAAAGTACTGCTTGGACTACATATGGTTGAGGGTTGTAAGACTATGCTAAATAAGTTGCTTATTCTTTTATAAAAATAATTGAATTTAAGCAAATGTGTATATTATTGGATTTTAAATAATTCATAATATTAATAGCAAAAAAATAAAGATATATAATGAATTTTTTATTTATTAATATATTCTTAAAAAAAAAAAATCCTCTCAAATAAAATGAAATAAAAAAAATTTTGAATCTAAGTATTCTCTTTAAAAAATTTTCATATTATTTATATATATATAAAATATTAATTTATATATGTAATTAAAGGAGGAATGTCTAGCATAAAAATTAATTTTTTTTATTCTAGAATTGCCTCATTTTACATAATTATTATTTATAATATATATTTATATAAAAGGAAAAAAGAAAAATAGAGATGAAAAGATGATATAATTATTTATTAAATTGTGAGAAGATAAAAAATATTTTAAAACAACCTCAACTCATATGGGATTACCCCCTGAATTTAAGCATATTAATGAGGGGAGGAAAAGAAACTAACAAGGATTTTCTTAGTAGCGGCGAGCGAAAAGAAAATAGTTCAGCACTAAGTCACTTTGTCTATATGTCAAATGTGAGATGCAGTGTATGGAATATCTTAATATCTAGTATGAGAAATTAACGATTTAAGTCCTTCTTAAATGAGGCCATTTACCCATAGAGGGTGCCAGGCCCGTATAACGTTAATGATTACTAGAAAGATATTTCCAAAGAGTCGTGTTGCTTGATAGTGCAGCACTAAGTGGGTGGTAAACTCCATCTAAAACTAAATATAACCATGAGACCGATAGTAAACAAGTACCGTGAGGGAAAGTTGAAAAGAACTCTGAATAGAGAGTTAAATAGTACGTGAAACTGCTTAGAGGTTAAGCCCGATGAACCTGAATATCCATTATGAAAAATTCATCATTAAATAATTAAAAATAATGTGCATTTTTTTCATATAAGGACATTGTAATCTATTAACATAATAAAGTATTTATCAAAAGATCATTGGTGATATTAAGTTTATTTAAATTAATTTGCTTTTTAAGCATATTAACATAGAATAAATACTAATGATTTGATAAAGTGTTGATAGATTTTATTATATATAATGCTAAAATTCATTTTTTGAATTTTACAAAAAATTTAATATCTATGATATTAATATTTATTTGTATGCATTTATATGATTAACAATGCGAAAGATTCAGGATACCTTCGGGACCCGTCTTGAAACACGGACCAAGGAGTCTAACATATGTGCAAGTCATTGAGTTATATTAAACTTAATGGCATAATTAACTTAACTTAAAAATATAATGGGATTAATTTTTAGTCTATTTTCTTAAATAGTCAATTAATTCAATCCCGGGGCGTTCCATATAGTTATGTATAATGATAATTTATTATTA
>NW_026530037.1:17500-25000 GCF_028408465.1 Anastrepha ludens
TTTGGGAGTTGATCAATCAACCATTTCCAAACGTTTAAAAGCCATGGGAATGATCCGAAAGGTAGGCCATTGGGTGCCGTATGAATTGAAGCCAAGAGACGTTGAACGCCGTTTTATGGCATGCGAACAACTGCTTCAACGGCACAAAAGAAAGGGTTTTTTGCATCGAATTGTGACTGGCGATGAAAAGTGGGTCCATTACGACAATCCAAAACGTCGGGCAACGTATGGATACCCTGGCCATGCTTCAACATCGACGTCGGCGCAGAATATTCATGGCCTGAAGGTTATGCTGTGTATCTGGTGGGACCAGCTGGGTGTTGTGTATTATGAGCTACTGAAACCGAATGAAACGATTACGGGGGATGTCTACCGACGACAATTGATGCGTTTGAGCCGAGCACTGCGAGAAAAACGGCCGCAATACGCCGATAGACACGACAAAGTTATTTTGCAACATGACAATGCTCGGCCACATGTTGCACATGTGGTCAAAACATACTTAGAAACGCTCAAATGGGATGTCCTACCCCACCCGCCGTATAGTCCAGACCTTGCGCCATCCGATTACTATCTCTTCCGATCGATGCAACATGGCCTGGCTGACCAGCACTTCCGTAATTACGATGAAGTCAAAAAATGGATCGATTCGTGGATTGCGGCAAAACCGACCGAATTTTTCACAAAGGGAATCCGTGAATTGCCAGAAAGATGGGAAAAAGTAGTAGTAAGCGATGGACAATATTTTGAATATTAAATTTGTAACCATTTTACGTCAATAAAGTTTCAAATTTCGAAAAAAAATCGCACGAACTTATTCATAGTCCTATTAAAATGTAATTGAATTATATGAAATCAAACTGAAATGTATTTAATTGAATTTTTCCCATACATTTTACACAATGTGTGGTGTACATGGCAAAAAACACTCACGGTGAAGGCATGTGAAATATATGAAATATAATCAAATCGAATTTATATGAAACTATATTCGATTAAATGTATGAAATTAAAATTTACCACAATACATTCATATGATAAACTGAGTAAATATATAATAAAGCCATTTGAAATATATTGAATTCTATTAAGTTAGATTTTCACCATACATTTTTCACAATGCGTTGTGTACATTGTCAGAAACACTCACGGTGAAGGCAAGTGAGATATATATGAAAGAAAATCAAATCGAATTTATATGAAACTATATTCGATTAAATGTATGAAAGTAAAATTTACCACAATACATTCATATGATAAACTGAATAAATATATAAGAAAAACATTTGAAATATATTGAATTGTATTAAGTTAAATTTTGCCCATACATTTTTCACAATACGTTGTGTACATTGTCAGAAACACTCACGGTGAAGTCAAGTGAGATATATATGAAAGAAAATCAAATCGAATTTATATGAAACTATATTCGATTAAATGTATGAAAGTAAAATTTAACAAAATTTTGCCCATACATTTTTCACAATGCGTTGTGTACATTGTCAGAAACACTCACGGTGAAGGCAAGTGAGATATATGAAAGAAAATCGAATCGAATTTATATGAAACTAAATTCGATTAAATGTATGAAAGTAAAATTTAACACAATACATTCATATGATAAACTGAATAAATTATAATAAAGACATTTCAAATATATGGAAAATATCATCATATATATAATTTAGTATTTTAATATATATTTAGTTAAGTTGATGGTATTATTGAAATATATAAAATGTAATTGAATTATATGAAATCAAACTGAAATGTATTGAATTGAATTTTTCCCATACATTTTTCACAATGTGTGGTGTGCATGGCAAAAAACACTCACGGTGAAGGCATGTGAATAATATGAAAATATCAACATTTAACTAACCAATGATATTGAAGCATATAAATCGAATCATAACTATATGAAACACGAATTTGAGTTATGTTAAACTGGTGATATTGTGGATTTATTCCTAGTTTTCCATACGTTAGTTTAAATAGAAACAATTTTCGAATATGTATACATATATGAAGAATTTATATTCTATACTAACATATTATGGAATGTAACTATTGATTGTTACCTTGGCATATTGGTGTATTGTGAGATTTCATTCATAGTTTTCCATACGTTAGTTTAAATAGAAACAATTTTCGAATATATATACATATATGAAGAATTTATATTCTATACTAACATATTATGGAATGTAACTATTGATTGTTACCTTGGCATATTGGTGTATTGTGAGATTTCATTCATAGTTTTCCATACGTTAGTTTAAATAGAAACAATTTTCGAATATATATACATATATGAAGAATTTATATTCTATACTAACATATTATGGAATGTAACTATTGATTGTTACCTTGGCATATTGGTGTATTTGTGATTTTATTCATAGTTTTCCATACGTTAGTTTAAATAGAAACAATTTTCGAATATATATACATATATGAAGAATTTATATTCTATACTAACATATTATGGAATGTAACTATTGATTGTTGCCTTGGCATATTGGTGTATTTGTGATTTTATTCATGGTTTTCCATACGTTAGTTTAAATAGAAACAATTTTCGAATATATATACATATATGAAGAATTTATATTCTATACTAACATATTATGGAATGTAACCTTGGCATATTGGTGTCATTGTATTTTATTCCTGGTATTCTATAGTTAGTTTAAATAGAAATAAATTTTTGAATTCAAAATTTTATATTCTATACTAGCATTACATAGAAATTATCCTCAACTGTTTGTTTCTTGTATACATACAGGAAATTAAACAGATGAAGAAAAAAAAAAAACAAAACAAATAAAAATTATAAGAAAAACTAAATTTTAAACAAAAGAAAAAAGGAGAAATTTTTTCAATCATATATATATTTATGATTAAAAAATAGAATTATGGAATTATTAATTTCAATTCAGAGAGAAAAATTATGTAATATATGAAATTATTACATTAAAAATGCATTTGAAGAAAAAGTAAAATGTTATTAAAAATGATACATTTGAAAATTGGCAAATATTAAGAAGAAATATCGTTCTTATATTTTTATACAAAATATATATAGAGAACGAAAATTCTTTTTCATAAAAAACGGTTTTTGAATTCTGATAAGAAAAGCTAAAGGGGTCGGCGGGAGCGCACATTGAACGAAAGAAAATGAAAGAAAAACACAACAAAGAAGAAGACCAAATAAAATACAAATATTTTATACAAATAAAAGCACATTATTAATAAATAATAATAATAATAATGATGATGATGATGAGATGATACATAAATTGTGTTATTAAAATTACGTTCTATTGTATGTGCGTTTTCCCCTTTACTTTTTATATACACCGTAATTTATGAAATTTTCAAATATGAAAAACAAAGAAAAATATATAAACAAATATATATATTATTCTGGTTGATCCTGCCAGTAGTTATATGCTTGTCTCAAAGATTAAGCCATGCATGTCTAAGTACAAACAAATTAAAAGTGAAACCGCAAAAGGCTCATTATATCAGTTATGGTTCCATAGATCGTTAACAGTTACTTGGATAACTGTGGTAATTCTAGAGCTAATACATGCAATATAAACACGGACCTTATGGAACGTGTGCTTTTATTAGACTAAAACCAAGCGATCATTTGATCGTTAAATTGGTTGAACTCTAGATAACTTGCAGATCGTATGGTCCCGTACCGACGACAGATCTTTCAAATGTCTGCCCTATCAACTTTTGATGGTAGTATCTAGGACTACCATGGTTGCAACGGGTAACGGGGAATCAGGGTTCGATTCCGGAGAGGGAGCCTGAGAAACGGCTACCACATCTAAGGAAGGCAGCAGGCGCGTAAATTACCCACTCCCAGTTCGGGGAGGTAGTGACGAAAAATAACAATACAGGACTCATATCCGAGGCCCTGTAATTGGAATGAGTACACTTTAAATCCTTTAACAAGGACCTATTGGAGGGCAAGTCTGGTGCCAGCAGCCGCGGTAATTCCAGCTCCAATAGCGTATATTAAAGTTGTTGCGGTTAAAACGTTCGTAGTTGAATTTGTGCTTCATACGGGTAGTACAACTATATATTGTGGTATGTACATTACCTTATGTATGTAAGCGTATTACCGGTGGAGTTCTTATATATAATTAATACAATGTATTTTTTATATATTCCTCCTATTTAAACCTACTTCAGTGCTCTTCATCGAGTGTTGTTGTGGGCCGGTACAATTACTTTGAACAAATTAGAGTGCTTAAAGCAGGCTCCAAATGCCTGAATATTTTGTGCATGGAATAATGAAATAAGACCTCTGTTCTACTTTCATTGGTTTTTAGATCAAGAGGTAATGATTAATAGAAGCAGTTTGGGGGCATTAGTATTACGACGCGAGAGGTGAAATTCTTGGACCGTCGTAAGACTAACTTAAGCGAAAGCATTTGCCAAAGATGTTTTCATTAATCAAGAACGAAAGTTAGAGGTTCGAAGGCGATCAGATACCGCCCTAGTTCTAACCATAAACGATGCCAGCTAGCAATTGGGTGTAGCTACTACTATGGCTCTCTCAGTCGCTTCCCGGGAAACCAAAGCTTTTGGGCTCCGGGGGAAGTATGGTTGCAAAGCTGAAACTTAAAGGAATTGACGGAAGGGCACCACCAGGAGTGGAGCCTGCGGCTTAATTTGACTCAACACGGGAAAACTTACCAGGTCCGAACATAAGCGTGTAAGACAGATTGATAGCTCTTTCTCGAATCTATGGGTGGTGGTGCATGGCCGTTCTTAGTTCGTGGAGTGATTTGTCTGGTTAATTCCGATAACGAACGAGACTCAAATATATTAAATAGATGCTTTCAGGATTATGATGTTGAAACTTATATAGCCTTCTTTCATGCGTACATCTTGAATGTACAAGTGTTTGAATGTGTTTATATAAGTTGAGTCGTACCTGTTGGTTTGTCCCATTATAAGGACACTAGCTTCTTAAATGGACAAATTGCGTCTAGCAGTAACGAGATTGAGCAATAACAGGTCTGTGATGCCCTTAGATGTCCTGGGCTGCACGCGCGCTACAATGAAAGTATCAACGTGTATTTCCTAGACCGAGAGGTCCGGGTAAACCGCTGAACCACTTTCATGCTTGGGATTGTGAACTGAAACTGTTCACATGAACTTGGAATTCCCAGTAAGTGCGAGTTATTAACTCGCATTGATTAAGTCCCTGCCCTTTGTACACACCGCCCGTCGCTACTACCGATTGAATTATTTAGTGAGGTCTCCGGACGTGATCACTGTGACGCCTCGTGTGTCACGGTTGTTTCGCAAAAGTTGACCGAACTTGATTATTTAGAGGAAGTAAAAGTCGTAACAAGGTTTCCGTAGGTGAACCTGCGGAAGGATCATTATTGTGTTCCATATCCGTAAGAAAAACAAACAATGCCAAAACAAATAAAAACAAAAACAAACAAAAGAAAAAAAGAAAAAAAAGAAAAATTTATAATTATTTTGAATCCATATTCTTTTTATTCTTTTTCATTCAATTTGTTATCCATCAATTATATCATATTAAATATAATATGATGGTACATTTTGTAATGTTTTTTCTTATTTTTTCTTTTAAAAACCTTTAAACATGAAAATAGAAAGTTGTACTTATTATTCATTTGATTGAATGATAAGTTAATTTGTTCACAATAACAAAAGTGGTATATATTTATTATTATATTTATATATAAATAAAATGATTAAAAAAATACAAAATAATCAAACATAATAAATACCACCACTGTATTATTGTTGAACTAAGACATTCGCAACTTAATAAAAATGTTTAGAGTTAAATATATTTGATATATATTATTGAAAGAAAATCAATTTATATTTTATTATTATTATTATTTAATTTTACTCTTTCAATTAATATATGCAAAAAAAAATTGACATTTGTTATAAATAAAAATAAATAAAAAAATACTCTAAGCGGTGGATCACTTGGCTCATGGGTCGATGAAGAACGCAGCAAACTGTGCGTCATCGTGTGAACTGCAGGACACATGAACATCGACATTTTGAACGCATATCGCAGTCCATGCTGTTATGTACATTAAATTAAATTTTAAAGTACTGCTTGGACTACATATGGTTGAGGGTTGTAAGACTATGCTAAATAAGTTGCTTATTCTTTTATAAAAATAATTGAATTTAAGCAAATGTGTATATTATTGGATTTTAAATAATTCATAATATTAATAGCAAAAAAATAAAGATATATAATGAATTTTTTATTTATTAATATATTCTTAAAAAAAAAAAATCCTCTCAAATAAAATGAAATAAAAAAAATTTTGAATCTAAGTATTCTCTTTAAAAAATTTTCATATTATTTATATATATATAAAATATTAATTTATATATGTAATTAAAGGAGGAATGTCTAGCATAAAAATTAATTTTTTTTATTCTAGAATTGCCTCATTTTACATAATTATTATTTATAATATATATTTATATAAAAGGAAAAAAGAAAAATAGAGATGAAAAGATGATATAATTATTTATTAAATTGTGAGAAGATAAAAAATATTTTAAAACAACCTCAACTCATATGGGATTACCCCCTGAATTTAAGCATATTAATGAGGGGAGGAAAAGAAACTAACAAGGATTTTCTTAGTAGCGGCGAGCGAAAAGAAAATAGTTCAGCACTAAGTCACTTTGTCTATATGTCAAATGTGAGATGCAGTGTATGGAATATCTTAATATCTAGTATGAGAAATTAACGATTTAAGTCCTTCTTAAATGAGGCCATTTACCCATAGAGGGTGCCAGGCCCGTATAACGTTAATGATTACTAGAAAGATATTTCCAAAGAGTCGTGTTGCTTGATAGTGCAGCACTAAGTGGGTGGTAAACTCCATCTAAAACTAAATATAACCATGAGACCGATAGTAAACAAGTACCGTGAGGGAAAGTTGAAAAGAACTCTGAATAGAGAGTTAAATAGTACGTGAAACTGCTTAGAGGTTAAGCCCGATGAACCTGAATATCCATTATGAAAAATTCATCATTAAATAATTAAAAATAATGTGCATTTTTTTCATATAAGGACATTGTAATCTATTAACATAATAAAGTATTTATCAAAAGATCATTGGTGATATTAAGTTTATTTAAATTAATTTGCTTTTTAAGCATATTAACATAGAATAAATACTAATGATTTGATAAAGTGTTGATAGATTTTATTATATATAATGCTAAAATTCATTTTTTGAATTTTACAAAAAATTTAATATCTATGATATTAATATTTATTTGTATGCATTTATATGATTAACAATGCGAAAGATTCAGGATACCTTCGGGACCCGTCTTGAAACACGGACCAAGGAGTCTAACATATGTGCAAGTCATTGAGTTATATTAAACTTAATGGCATAATTAACTTAACTTAAAAATATAATGGGATTAATTTTTAGTCTATTTTCT
>NW_026530037.1:30000-42500 GCF_028408465.1 Anastrepha ludens
ATATAAGAAAAACATTTGAAATATATTGAATTGTATTAAGTTAAATTTTGCCCATACATTTTTCACAATACGTTGTGTACATTGTCAGAAACACTCACGGTGAAGTCAAGTGAGATATATATGAAAGAAAATCAAATCGAATTTATATGAAACTATATTCGATTAAATGTATGAAAGTAAAATTTAACAAAATTTTGCCCATACATTTTTCACAATGCGTTGTGTACATTGTCAGAAACACTCACGGTGAAGGCAAGTGAGATATATGAAAGAAAATCGAATCGAATTTATATGAAACTAAATTCGATTAAATGTATGAAAGTAAAATTTAACACAATACATTCATATGATAAACTGAATAAATTATAATAAAGACATTTCAAATATATGGAAAATATCATCATATATATAATTTAGTATTTTAATATATATTTAGTTAAGTTGATGGTATTATTGAAATATATAAAATGTAATTGAATTATATGAAATCAAACTGAAATGTATTGAATTGAATTTTTCCCATACATTTTTCACAATGTGTGGTGTGCATGGCAAAAAACACTCACGGTGAAGGCATGTGAATAATATGAAAATATCAACATTTAACTAACCAATGATATTGAAGCATATAAATCGAATCATAACTATATGAAACACGAATTTGAGTTATGTTAAACTGGTGATATTGTGGATTTATTCCTAGTTTTCCATACGTTAGTTTAAATAGAAACAATTTTCGAATATGTATACATATATGAAGAATTTATATTCTATACTAACATATTATGGAATGTAACTATTGATTGTTACCTTGGCATATTGGTGTATTGTGAGATTTCATTCATAGTTTTCCATACGTTAGTTTAAATAGAAACAATTTTCGAATATATATACATATATGAAGAATTTATATTCTATACTAACATATTATGGAATGTAACTATTGATTGTTACCTTGGCATATTGGTGTATTGTGAGATTTCATTCATAGTTTTCCATACGTTAGTTTAAATAGAAACAATTTTCGAATATATATACATATATGAAGAATTTATATTCTATACTAACATATTATGGAATGTAACTATTGATTGTTACCTTGGCATATTGGTGTATTTGTGATTTTATTCATAGTTTTCCATACGTTAGTTTAAATAGAAACAATTTTCGAATATATATACATATATGAAGAATTTATATTCTATACTAACATATTATGGAATGTAACTATTGATTGTTGCCTTGGCATATTGGTGTATTTGTGATTTTATTCATGGTTTTCCATACGTTAGTTTAAATAGAAACAATTTTCGAATATATATACATATATGAAGAATTTATATTCTATACTAACATATTATGGAATGTAACCTTGGCATATTGGTGTCATTGTATTTTATTCCTGGTATTCTATAGTTAGTTTAAATAGAAATAAATTTTTGAATTCAAAATTTTATATTCTATACTAGCATTACATAGAAATTATCCTCAACTGTTTGTTTCTTGTATACATACAGGAAATTAAACAGATGAAGAAAAAAAAAAAACAAAACAAATAAAAATTATAAGAAAAACTAAATTTTAAACAAAAGAAAAAAGGAGAAATTTTTTCAATCATATATATATTTATGATTAAAAAATAGAATTATGGAATTATTAATTTCAATTCAGAGAGAAAAATTATGTAATATATGAAATTATTACATTAAAAATGCATTTGAAGAAAAAGTAAAATGTTATTAAAAATGATACATTTGAAAATTGGCAAATATTAAGAAGAAATATCGTTCTTATATTTTTATACAAAATATATATAGAGAACGAAAATTCTTTTTCATAAAAAACGGTTTTTGAATTCTGATAAGAAAAGCTAAAGGGGTCGGCGGGAGCGCACATTGAACGAAAGAAAATGAAAGAAAAACACAACAAAGAAGAAGACCAAATAAAATACAAATATTTTATACAAATAAAAGCACATTATTAATAAATAATAATAATAATAATGATGATGATGATGAGATGATACATAAATTGTGTTATTAAAATTACGTTCTATTGTATGTGCGTTTTCCCCTTTACTTTTTATATACACCGTAATTTATGAAATTTTCAAATATGAAAAACAAAGAAAAATATATAAACAAATATATATATTATTCTGGTTGATCCTGCCAGTAGTTATATGCTTGTCTCAAAGATTAAGCCATGCATGTCTAAGTACAAACAAATTAAAAGTGAAACCGCAAAAGGCTCATTATATCAGTTATGGTTCCATAGATCGTTAACAGTTACTTGGATAACTGTGGTAATTCTAGAGCTAATACATGCAATATAAACACGGACCTTATGGAACGTGTGCTTTTATTAGACTAAAACCAAGCGATCATTTGATCGTTAAATTGGTTGAACTCTAGATAACTTGCAGATCGTATGGTCCCGTACCGACGACAGATCTTTCAAATGTCTGCCCTATCAACTTTTGATGGTAGTATCTAGGACTACCATGGTTGCAACGGGTAACGGGGAATCAGGGTTCGATTCCGGAGAGGGAGCCTGAGAAACGGCTACCACATCTAAGGAAGGCAGCAGGCGCGTAAATTACCCACTCCCAGTTCGGGGAGGTAGTGACGAAAAATAACAATACAGGACTCATATCCGAGGCCCTGTAATTGGAATGAGTACACTTTAAATCCTTTAACAAGGACCTATTGGAGGGCAAGTCTGGTGCCAGCAGCCGCGGTAATTCCAGCTCCAATAGCGTATATTAAAGTTGTTGCGGTTAAAACGTTCGTAGTTGAATTTGTGCTTCATACGGGTAGTACAACTATATATTGTGGTATGTACATTACCTTATGTATGTAAGCGTATTACCGGTGGAGTTCTTATATATAATTAATACAATGTATTTTTTATATATTCCTCCTATTTAAACCTACTTCAGTGCTCTTCATCGAGTGTTGTTGTGGGCCGGTACAATTACTTTGAACAAATTAGAGTGCTTAAAGCAGGCTCCAAATGCCTGAATATTTTGTGCATGGAATAATGAAATAAGACCTCTGTTCTACTTTCATTGGTTTTTAGATCAAGAGGTAATGATTAATAGAAGCAGTTTGGGGGCATTAGTATTACGACGCGAGAGGTGAAATTCTTGGACCGTCGTAAGACTAACTTAAGCGAAAGCATTTGCCAAAGATGTTTTCATTAATCAAGAACGAAAGTTAGAGGTTCGAAGGCGATCAGATACCGCCCTAGTTCTAACCATAAACGATGCCAGCTAGCAATTGGGTGTAGCTACTACTATGGCTCTCTCAGTCGCTTCCCGGGAAACCAAAGCTTTTGGGCTCCGGGGGAAGTATGGTTGCAAAGCTGAAACTTAAAGGAATTGACGGAAGGGCACCACCAGGAGTGGAGCCTGCGGCTTAATTTGACTCAACACGGGAAAACTTACCAGGTCCGAACATAAGCGTGTAAGACAGATTGATAGCTCTTTCTCGAATCTATGGGTGGTGGTGCATGGCCGTTCTTAGTTCGTGGAGTGATTTGTCTGGTTAATTCCGATAACGAACGAGACTCAAATATATTAAATAGATGCTTTCAGGATTATGATGTTGAAACTTATATAGCCTTCTTTCATGCGTACATCTTGAATGTACAAGTGTTTGAATGTGTTTATATAAGTGGAGTCGTACCTGTTGGTTTGTCCCATTATAAGGACACTAGCTTCTTAAATGGACAAATTGCGTCTAGCAGTAACGAGATTGAGCAATAACAGGTCTGTGATGCCCTTAGATGTCCTGGGCTGCACGCGCGCTACAATGAAAGTATCAACGTGTATTTCCTAGACCGAGAGGTCCGGGTAAACCGCTGAACCACTTTCATGCTTGGGATTGTGAACTGAAACTGTTCACATGAACTTGGAATTCCCAGTAAGTGCGAGTTATTAACTCGCATTGATTAAGTCCCTGCCCTTTGTACACACCGCCCGTCGCTACTACCGATTGAATTATTTAGTGAGGTCTCCGGACGTGATCACTGTGACGCCTCGTGTGTCACGGTTGTTTCGCAAAAGTTGACCGAACTTGATTATTTAGAGGAAGTAAAAGTCGTAACAAGGTTTCCGTAGGTGAACCTGCGGAAGGATCATTATTGTGTTCCATATCCGTAAGAAAAACAAACAATGCCAAAACAAATAAAAACAAAAACAAACAAAAGAAAAAAAAAGAAAAAAAAGAAAAATTTATAATTATTTTGAATCCATATTCTTTTTATTCTTTTTCATTCAATTTGTTATCCATCAATTATATCATATTAAATATAATATGATGGTACATTTTGTAATGTTTTTTCTTATTTTTTCTTTTAAAAACCTTTAAACATGAAAATAGAAAGTTGTACTTATTATTCATTTGATTGAATGATAAGTTAATTTGTTCACAATAACAAAAGTGGTATATATTTATTATTATATTTATATATAAATAAAATGATTAAAAAAATACAAAATAATCAAACATAATAAATACCACCACTGTATTATTGTTGAACTAAGACATTCGCAACTTAATAAAAATGTTTAGAGTTAAATATATTTGATATATATTATTGAAAGAAAATCAATTTATATTTTATTATTATTATTATTTAATTTTACTCTTTCAATTAATATATGCAAAAAAAAATTGACATTTGTTATAAATAAAAATAAATAAAAAAATACTCTAAGCGGTGGATCACTTGGCTCATGGGTCGATGAAGAACGCAGCAAACTGTGCGTCATCGTGTGAACTGCAGGACACATGAACATCGACATTTTGAACGCATATCGCAGTCCATGCTGTTATGTACATTAAATTAAATTTTAAAGTACTGCTTGGACTACATATGGTTGAGGGTTGTAAGACTATGCTAAATAAGTTGCTTATTCTTTTATAAAAATAATTGAATTTAAGCAAATGTGTATATTATTGGATTTTAAATAATTCATAATATTAATAGCAAAAAAATAAAGATATATAATGAATTTTTTATTTATTAATATATTCTTAAAAAAAAACAATCCTCTCAAATAAAATGAAATAAAAAAAATTTTGAATCTAAGTATTCTCTTTAAAAAATTTTCATATTATTTATATATATATAAAATATTAATTTATATATGTAATTAAAGGAGGAATGTCTAGCATAAAAATTAATTTTTTTTATTCTAGAATTGCCTCATTTTACATAATTATTATTTATAATATATATTTATATAAAAGGAAAAAAGAAAAATAGAGATGAAAAGATGATATAATTATTTATTAAATTGTGAGAAGATAAAAAATATTTTAAAACAACCTCAACTCATATGGGATTACCCCCTGAATTTAAGCATATTAATGAGGGGAGGAAAAGAAACTAACAAGGATTTTCTTAGTAGCGGCGAGCGAAAAGAAAATAGTTCAGCACTAAGTCACTTTGTCTATATGTCAAATGTGAGATGCAGTGTATGGAATATCTTAATATCTAGTATGAGAAATTAACGATTTAAGTCCTTCTTAAATGAGGCCATTTACCCATAGAGGGTGCCAGGCCCGTATAACGTTAATGATTACTAGAAAGATATTTCCAAAGAGTCGTGTTGCTTGATAGTGCAGCACTAAGTGGGTGGTAAACTCCATCTAAAACTAAATATAACCATGAGACCGATAGTAAACAAGTACCGTGAGGGAAAGTTGAAAAGAACTCTGAATAGAGAGTTAAATAGTACGTGAAACTGCTTAGAGGTTAAGCCCGATGAACCTGAATATCCATTATGAAAAATTCATCATTAAATAATTAAAAATAATGTGCATTTTTTTCATATAAGGACATTGTAATCTATTAACATAATAAAGTATTTATCAAAAGATCATTGGTGATATTAAGTTTATTTAAATTAATTTGCTTTTTAAGCATATTAACATAGAATAAATACTAATGATTTGATAAAGTGTTGATAGATTTTATTATATATAATGCTAAAATTCATTTTTTGAATTTTACAAAAAATTTAATATCTATGATATTAATATTTATTTGTATGCATTTATATGATTAACAATGCGAAAGATTCAGGATACCTTCGGGACCCGTCTTGAAACACGGACCAAGGAGTCTAACATATGTGCAAGTCATTGAGTTATATTAAACTTAATGGCATAATTAACTTAACTTAAAAATATAATGGGATTAATTTTTAGTCTATTTTCTTAAATAGTCAATTAATTCAATCCCGGGGCGTTCCATATAGTTATGTATAATGATAATTTATTATTATTTATACCTCTAACTGGAGCGTACCTTGAGCATATATGCTGTGACCCGAAAGATGGTGAACTATACTTGATCAGGTTGAAGTCAGGGGAAACCCTGATGGAAGACCGAAACAGTTCTGACGTGCAAATCGATTGTCAGAATTGAGTATAGGGGCGAAAGACCAATCGAACCATCTAGTAGCTGGTTCCCTCCGAAGTTTCCCTCAGGATAGCTGGTGCATTTAAAAATTATATAAAATAATCTTATCTGGTAAAGCGAATGATTAGAGGCCTTAGGGTCGAAACGATTTTAACCTATTCTCAAACTTTAAATGGGTAAGAACCTCACCTTTCTTGATATGAAGGTTGAGGTTATGATATAATGTGCCCAGTGGGCCACTTTTGGTAAGCAGAACTGGCGCTGTGGGATGAACCAAACGTAATGTTACGGTGCCTAAATTAACAACTCATGCAGATACCATGAAAGGCGTTGGTTGCTTAAAACAGCAGGACGGTGGACATGGAAGTCGTAATCCGCTAAGGAGTGTGTAACAACTCACCTGCCGAAGCAACTAGCCCTTAAAATGGATGGCGCTTAAGTTGTATACCTATACATTACCGCTAAAGTAGATGATTTATAAAACAATTTCGATTGATTTATAAATTTTGAAACTTTAGTGAGTAGGAGGGTACAATAGTGTGCTTAGAAGTGTTTGGCGTAAGCCTGCATGGAGCCGCTATTGGTACAGATCTTGGTGGTAGTAGCAAATAATCGAATGAGACCTTGGAGGACTGAAGTGGAGAAGGGTTTCGTGTGAACAGTGGTTGATCACGAGTTAGTCGGTCCTAAGTTCAAGGCGAAAGCCGAAAATTTTCAAGTTTTTAATAAAAAAAAATATTAATAAAATTTATATATATATATTAAAAAATAATTAAATACTTGAATTATTTTGAACGAAAGGGAATACGGTTCCAATTCCGTAACCTGTTGAGTATCCGTTTGTTATTAAAAATGGGCCTTGTGCTCATCCTGGCAACAGGAACGACCATAAAGAAGCCGTCGAGAGATATCGGAAGAGTTTTCTTTTCTGTTTTATAGTCGTACTACCATGGAAGTCTTTCGAAGAGAGATATGGTAGATGGACTAGAAGAGCATGACATTTACTGTTGTGTCGATATTTTCTCCTCGGACCTTGAAAATTTATGGTGGGGTCACGCAAACTTCTCAACAGGCCGTACCAATATCCGCAGCTGGTCTCCAAGGTGAAGAGTCTCTAGTCGATAGAATAATGTAGGTAAGGGAAGTCGGCAAATTAGATCCGTAACTTCGGGATAAGGATTGGCTCTGAAGATTGAGATAGTCGGGCTTGATTGGGAAGCAATACCATGGTTTATGTACTCGTTCTGGGTAAATAGAGAATTACGATTCTTGTTCCCCGGATAGTAGTTACGTAGCCAATTGTGGAACTTTCTTGCTAAAATTTTTAAGGAATTATATCATTCGATATATATTCTTTTTAAATTATAACGATTATCAATTAACAATCAATTCAGAACTGGCACGGACTTGGGGAATCCGACTGTCTAATTAAAACAAAGCATTGTGATGGCCCTAACGGGTGTTGACACAATGTGATTTCTGCCCAGTGCTCTGAATGTCAAAGTGAAGAAATTCAAGTAAGCGCGGGTAAACGGCGGGAGTAACTATGACTCTCTTAAGGTAGCCAAATGCCTCGTCATCTAATTAGTGACGCGCATGAATGGATTAACGAGATTCCTACTGTCCCTATCTACTCCCCCCAGCGGTGCAGGGGTTAGAATATGCCCGAGGTAAGGTATGCCTGTCGTAAAAGGCGACTAAAATCTAGGTTTGCCAGTGCCTGAGTAGTATGGATGCTCAACTGGCAGAGTCTTCGGGTTCGATGTCTTACCGGAGACCTTAACTCGGTACCACGGGGAACAGGAGCCCTCAGAGTTCGCTCTGACCTGTTCTATGGGAACGGCCCTTCGGGGAGGTTTTCGTGGTGGCTGTGGTTGAGACCTAAAGCGCGGGTAGAGCTTTAGCTCGATGTAGTGTTGCAATTAACCGGGTGTCGGGACCCAAAGAACGGCAGAGGTATGGGTAGGCCTCGAGCCCTACCAAGGTGGTCAGTGTGTCCATGCCACACTGCCAATCGGTATCCTTAAATGCTTCGGCATTTTTGGGGCGCTGATCAACGCATTGTATTGATACGTTGTGCTTTTGAGCACCGTGGGTTCAGGCTGTCGCCAGCAGATACTCACGTTAAAAACACCAGACGATGATGATGTCCCTATCTACTCATTCTCATTGTGATTGTTGAGCAGTGAAGACGTGTCGTGTCGCGAGCGCATAAATTATTGCGAATTCCGTTTTGTGCTATATCCGCTATTCGAGTGACGCTACAGTGTAGCTGTACATGAACTGTACATCGATTCGGGCACATTGTGCTTTGTGCTTAGTGAGTGCCGTTGTGTGAGTACGGGAAAATACCGCTGTGTTTTCACCGGAATTTTTAGTGACGCTACGTTTTAGCGTGGCTGTACAGTAGCTGTACTTTGTTGACGGGCAACTGTGTTAAGTGAGTGCCATTCTGCGGATACGGGAACTTTCACCGTTATTCGAGTGACGCCAAGCTGTGTGCGTGGCTGTACATAGTACCGTACAGTGTGCGGTGAACTATTGGTTATACTCTTGCGTGTGTGCCGTTATTGGTTCGGCGTGGTTTTTGCGAGTGCCGTTAATTTTCGGCGTGGTACTTGGTGCGTGCCGTTAGTTTTCGGCGTGGATATAGTGAGTGCGTTGATAGTTTGGCGTGCTGTTATATTGCTATCTTCGGCAGCGATAAAAGGGGTGTTCTTTTTTGTGCGGTGGTATAGTGCTGCGCCAAGGTTGAATACCTTGTGCAGGTGCCGTGTTCACAGCGTGCTGCGTTTGGCCTACGGTCGAGCCCGGCGTTAGCTTCATATTGGTCGACCCGTCCCTGTGCGGGGAACGGTGTTCTGTCCGGCAGGGCATTGGTGGTGGCCTTTGCCAGACCTTTGGCTGGTGGTGTGGGCTACGTCCTCGCGGTTGCTTTGGCTTGCCGTTAGGTGTGGTTGCCGTGTGCGTGCCTGTGCGGGACTCATCCCTGTCTTGCAGTACCTTACTGTCGCCCAAGAGTGACCTGTTTTTGTTGTTGTTTGGGAGCGATATACGGCGGATTCGTCAAGCTAGTTGGTGGGGCATTGGGCGATGCCCAAATTAAGCGATATGCGGAAGAGGGCGAATACCCCTCTTCCCATCGGTTCTGTTGTACCGTCGTCGGCGATGGACGAGACAACGTCGGGGGAGGAGGAGGTTATTTTGCGGTCCCCTCCCCGTATTAGGAAGAAGACCGCTGGAGGTGCAGCAGTTCCGGTAGTAAAGGCGAGTGACGAGGGGAAGGTAGCCCCTAAGTTACCTGAAGGTAAGTCGGGGGTAAGCGGAAGCGAGGGCGCTTCCGAGGGGGAGAAAAAGGGGGGGGTGAAAAAGGTGCGTAAATCAGGGGACAAATTAGGTCCAGCCGGGAAGCGCATGGAGAAACTCCGCAGGAATTTCGGTGCTTCCCTGGAGAATTCGGGAATAAAAATTGGGGGCGAATTTATGGGGCGCTTCAAGTCCATTGTGACGGCCTTTAGTGGAGCCGTCATAGATATGGACGGCGTCCCGAAAAGTGTGGCAAAAGACCTCCTGGGATACTCCTTGGAGTTCGAGGAACTGTTTGTGGAAATGGTGACGGAAATAGCCCATCTTCGTGGGCGGTTAGAAGCCACGAAGATAACTAGGGAGGGAGCACCTCAGAGGACGGCTGGAGCTGCGCTGGCTGGTGCAGCGATGATGCCGGCACCTCAGGCGCCTGCGCCTGTGTTGCCTGCGTTGCCGGTGCCCAAGCCAGTTGAGACCTGGTCGGTCGTAGTGAGGGGTAAGACCCCCACTACGTCCAAAGAGGTGATCAAAAAAGTGGTAAAGGAGGTAGGGCCTTCCATGGGGGTAAGGGTGCATGAGGTGCGCCCGTTGAAGGATGGAGGTGCGATTATTCGCACCCCATCAGTTGCTGAAAGGGATAACTTGGTAAAAAATGCCAAGTTTTCCGAGGTGGGGCTCGATGTGAGCATACGTCGGAAGCTGGGGCCTAGGGTTGTGGTCCAAGGGGTCCACACGGAGATCTCCCCTGACGAGTTCATGGGAGAGTTGTTCCGTTTGAACCTCAAGGAGTTCAGCCCTGGGTGCCTTGAGAAGGACGTGAGGATGATCAGCCGTCCTTGGAAGGTCAGCCCCGATGGGGTGACGAATGTTGTCCTTGAGGGAACGGACATGCTAATGTCCGCCCTCCTGGAAGCAGGTCGTTGCTACGTTAAGTGGTTTTCCTTCCGGGTACGGCCGGACCAACTGACGCCCGGCTGCTTCCGATGCATGGGTTTCGATCACAGGGTGGCAGAATGCAGAGCCAAGAAGGATGTCTGCCGGAGGTGCGGGCAGGAAGGGCACAGGAGTGCAGGTTGCGGCAATGCCCCGCATTGTCGCAACTGTGCATTTAAGGGCAAGCCAGCCGGACATTTGATGATGTCCACTGTCTGCCCGGTGTACTGTGCCATTGTTGCCCGTGCGAACGCTAGACATTGATGGTTGAACTATATCAACTGAACTGTCAGGGGTCTTATGCCGTGATGTGTGAATTGGGGGCGTGTATGTCGGAGGGGGGCTGCGGCATTGCCTTGCTCCAGGAACCATACTCCACCAATGGGGTGGTGAGAGGTCTTCCTGGGGGCTTCAGGGTCTTTACGGACCTTGGAGTCAATGCCGCAGTAGCTGTGTGTGAGCCAAGCTACTCTTGTGTAGTAGTTGACTCATCACAGTGGGGAGTATGTGTGTGTGTCGAGGGGGAATTCGGCAGAATGAATGTCGTCAGCTTGTACTGCAAGTTTGACGAGCCTCTAGAGCCCTACTTAAGATACATTGATGCGGTGCTACTACATGAGAGTAGCATTCCTGCCATCGTGTGTCTTGATGCGAATGCTACCTCCCCGATGTGGTTCAGCAAGGTATCCAGGCATAGTGCTGGATATCGGAGCCACGATCGGGGTGAGGTTATGAGCGAATGGCTTGTGGCGAATAACCTCCTCGTAGCAAACGAACCAAGCGTATGGTATACGTTTGAGGGGCCTAGAGGTGTGAGTGACATTGACGTGACGCTCATGAATGACGCAGCAGCGAGTAGGTTCGAGTGTAAATGGAGTGTTAGGGGGGGTTGGGGAATTAGTGACCATAATTTAATACAAATTATGGTTACTCCCCGTACCCCGCAGCTAGAAGGGGGGAGTCCATTGAGGCGATGGCGTACCTCGTGTACTGACTGGAACCGATATGGACATACTGTTAGGGAAGCGGTATTGGATATATCGCTTAGTGAGTTTGAGGAATTGGGGGTTGACGAGCAAATTGCTCGTCTATCTGAATGTGTCTGGGGAGTGAATGACTCAGTGTTTAGGAAAGCTAGGGCTGTGAGAATGAAAGGTGTGAAATGGTGGACTAGCGAGTTGAACTCAAAGAGGAGGTCTGTCCGGCGCTTGAGGCGGTTGTTTCAACGCGGCAGGCGGACCAATTCGGAGAATCTGTCTCAGCTCAAGTATCAATTTAGTGTAGGGATGAAAGAGTATAAGAAGATGCTTGTGAGAGTCAAGGAGGAAGAGTGGAGGAGATTTGTGGGGGAAAATAGGGACGACCCTTGGGGACAGGTCTTTAGGATCTGTCGGGGTCGTCGAAATGAGATGGCTAGCTCTCTTCGCGTAGGTGATACTGTATTATCGACGTGGAGAGAGTGCGCCAATGTTTTGTTAGGCGAGTTCTTTCCCAGGGCTGAGGTTCAAGTTCCTCCTGCACAAGAGGTGCCTGTCCCTCCACTAGACGTTGGGGAGTTGGATTATGCATTTGGCCTGGTCAGGTCTAAAAGGTCTCCAGGTTTCGATGGTTTGAACGGAGAGATGTGCAAATGCTTGTGGAAGTTCATTCCGGAATATTTGGTGGCCATTTATGATAAATGCATATGGGAGGGATATTTTCCACGCGAGTGGAAAGTTGCTAGGGTCGTTGTACTCTTGAAGTCGCCCGATAAGATCAGGAGCGATCCTCGATCTTATCGTGGTATCAGCCTCCTTCCAGTACTTGGAAAAGTGCTGGAAAGGGTT
>NW_026530037.1:47500-50000 GCF_028408465.1 Anastrepha ludens
AAAATATCATCATATATATAATTTATTAATTTTAATATATATTGGTTAACCGATGATGATATTATTGAAATATATAAAATATAATTGAATTATATGAAATCAAATTGAAATGTATTGAGTTAAATTTTTTCCATACATTTTTCACAATGCGTTGTGTACATGGACAAACAAAAACACTCACGGTGAAGGCATGTGAAATATATGAAAGATAATCAAATCGAATTTATATGAAACTATATTCGATTAAATGTATGAAAGTAAAATTTAACAAAATTTTGCCCATACATTTTTCACAATGCGTTGTGTACATTATCAGAAACACTCACGTGAAGTCAAGTGAGATATATATATGAAAGAAAATCAAATCGAATTTATATGAAACTATATTCGATTAAATGTATGAAAGTAAAATTTAACACAATACATTCATTTGATAAACTGAATAAATATATAATAAAGACATTTGAAATATATGGAAAATATCATCATATATATAATTTATTATTTTAATATATATTTGGTTAAATCGATGATATTATTGAAATATATAAAATGTAATTGAATTATATGAAATCAAACTGAAATGTATTTAATTGAATTTTTCCCATACATTTTACACAATGTGTGGTGTGCATGGCAAAAAACACTCACGGTGAAGGCATGTGAAATATATGAAATATAATCAAATCGAATTTATATGAAACTATATTCGATTAAATGTATGAAATTAAAATTTACCACAATACATTCATATGATAAACTGAGTAAATATATAATAAAGCCATTTGAAATATATTGAATTCTATTAAGTTAGATTTTCACCATACATTTTTCACAATGCGTTGTGTACATTGTCAGAAACACTCACGGTGAAGGCAAGTGAGATATATATGAAAGAAAATCAAATCGAATTTATATGAAACTATATTCGATTAAATGTATGAAAGTAAAATTTACCACAATACATTCATATGATAAACTGAATAAATATATAAGAAAAACATTTGAAATATATTGAATTGTATTAAGTTAAATTTTGCCCATACATTTTTCACAATACGTTGTGTACATTGTCAGAAACACTCACGGTGAAGTCAAGTGAGATATATATGAAAGAAAATCAAATCGAATTTATATGAAACTATATTCGATTAAATGTATGAAAGTAAAATTTAACAAAATTTTGCCCATACATTTTTCACAATGCGTTGTGTACATTGTCAGAAACACTCACGGTGAAGGCAAGTGAGATATATGAAAGAAAATCGAATCGAATTTATATGAAACTAAATTCGATTAAATGTATGAAAGTAAAATTTAACACAATACATTCATATGATAAACTGAATAAATTATAATAAAGACATTTCAAATATATGGAAAATATCATCATATATATAATTTAGTATTTTAATATATATTTAGTTAAGTTGATGGTATTATTGAAATATATAAAATGTAATTGAATTATATGAAATCAAACTGAAATGTATTGAATTGAATTTTTCCCATACATTTTTCACAATGTGTGGTGTGCATGGCAAAAAACACTCACGGTGAAGGCATGTGAATAATATGAAAATATCAACATTTAACTAACCAATGATATTGAAGCATATAAATCGAATCATAACTATATGAAACACGAATTTGAGTTATGTTAAACTGGTGATATTGTGGATTTATTCCTAGTTTTCCATACGTTAGTTTAAATAGAAACAATTTTCGAATATGTATACATATATGAAGAATTTATATTCTATACTAACATATTATGGAATGTAACTATTGATTGTTACCTTGGCATATTGGTGTATTGTGAGATTTCATTCATAGTTTTCCATACGTTAGTTTAAATAGAAACAATTTTCGAATATATATACATATATGAAGAATTTATATTCTATACTAACATATTATGGAATGTAACTATTGATTGTTACCTTGGCATATTGGTGTATTGTGAGATTTCATTCATAGTTTTCCATACGTTAGTTTAAATAGAAACAATTTTCGAATATATATACATATATGAAGAATTTATATTCTATACTAACATATTATGGAATGTAACTATTGATTGTTACCTTGGCATATTGGTGTATTTGTGATTTTATTCATAGTTTTCCATACGTTAGTTTAAATAGAAACAATTTTCGAATATATATACATATATGAAGAATTTATATTCTATACTAACATATTATGGAATGTAACTATTGATTGTTGCCTTGGCATATTGGTGTATTTGTGATTTTATTCATGGTTTTCCATACGTTAGTTTAAATAGAAACAATTTTCGAATATATATACATATATGAAGAATTTATATTCTATACTAACATATTATGGAATGTAACCTTGGCATATTGGTGTCATTGTATTTTATTCCTGGTATTCTATAGTTAGTTTAAATAGAAATAAATTTTTGAATTCAAAATTTTATATTCTATACTAGCATTACATAGAAATTATCCTCAACTGTTTGTTTCTTGTATAC
>NW_026530037.1:52500-55000 GCF_028408465.1 Anastrepha ludens
TGAGGTCTCCGGACGTGATCACTGTGACGCCTCGTGTGTCACGGTTGTTTCGCAAAAGTTGACCGAACTTGATTATTTAGAGGAAGTAAAAGTCGTAACAAGGTTTCCGTAGGTGAACCTGCGGAAGGATCATTATTGTGTTCCATATCCGTAAGAAAAACAAACAATGCCAAAACAAATAAAAACAAAAACAAACAAAAGAAAAAAAAAGAAAAAAAAGAAAAATTTATAATTATTTTGAATCCATATTCTTTTTATTCTTTTTCATTCAATTTGTTATCCATCAATTATATCATATTAAATATAATATGATGGTACATTTTGTAATGTTTTTTCTTATTTTTTCTTTTAAAAACCTTTAAACATGAAAATAGAAAGTTGTACTTATTATTCATTTGATTGAATGATAAGTTAATTTGTTCACAATAACAAAAGTGGTATATATTTATTATTATATTTATATATAAATAAAATGATTAAAAAAATACAAAATAATCAAACATAATAAATACCACCACTGTATTATTGTTGAACTAAGACATTCGCAACTTAATAAAAATGTTTAGAGTTAAATATATTTGATATATATTATTGAAAGAAAATCAATTTATATTTTATTATTATTATTATTTAATTTTACTCTTTCAATTAATATATGCAAAAAAAAATTGACATTTGTTATAAATAAAAATAAATAAAAAAATACTCTAAGCGGTGGATCACTTGGCTCATGGGTCGATGAAGAACGCAGCAAACTGTGCGTCATCGTGTGAACTGCAGGACACATGAACATCGACATTTTGAACGCATATCGCAGTCCATGCTGTTATGTACATTAAATTAAATTTTAAAGTACTGCTTGGACTACATATGGTTGAGGGTTGTAAGACTATGCTAAATAAGTTGCTTATTCTTTTATAAAAATAATTGAATTTAAGCAAATGTGTATATTATTGGATTTTAAATAATTCATAATATTAATAGCAAAAAAATAAAGATATATAATGAATTTTTTATTTATTAATATATTCTTAAAAAAAAACAATCCTCTCAAATAAAATGAAATAAAAAAAATTTTGAATCTAAGTATTCTCTTTAAAAAATTTTCATATTATTTATATATATATAAAATATTAATTTATATATGTAATTAAAGGAGGAATGTCTAGCATAAAAATTAATTTTTTTTATTCTAGAATTGCCTCATTTTACATAATTATTATTTATAATATATATTTATATAAAAGGAAAAAAGAAAAATAGAGATGAAAAGATGATATAATTATTTATTAAATTGTGAGAAGATAAAAAATATTTTAAAACAACCTCAACTCATATGGGATTACCCCCTGAATTTAAGCATATTAATGAGGGGAGGAAAAGAAACTAACAAGGATTTTCTTAGTAGCGGCGAGCGAAAAGAAAATAGTTCAGCACTAAGTCACTTTGTCTATATGTCAAATGTGAGATGCAGTGTATGGAATATCTTAATATCTAGTATGAGAAATTAACGATTTAAGTCCTTCTTAAATGAGGCCATTTACCCATAGAGGGTGCCAGGCCCGTATAACGTTAATGATTACTAGAAAGATATTTCCAAAGAGTCGTGTTGCTTGATAGTGCAGCACTAAGTGGGTGGTAAACTCCATCTAAAACTAAATATAACCATGAGACCGATAGTAAACAAGTACCGTGAGGGAAAGTTGAAAAGAACTCTGAATAGAGAGTTAAATAGTACGTGAAACTGCTTAGAGGTTAAGCCCGATGAACCTGAATATCCATTATGAAAAATTCATCATTAAATAATTAAAAATAATGTGCATTTTTTTCATATAAGGACATTGTAATCTATTAACATAATAAAGTATTTATCAAAAGATCATTGGTGATATTAAGTTTATTTAAATTAATTTGCTTTTTAAGCATATTAACATAGAATAAATACTAATGATTTGATAAAGTGTTGATAGATTTTATTATATATAATGCTAAAATTCATTTTTTGAATTTTACAAAAAATTTAATATCTATGATATTAATATTTATTTGTATGCATTTATATGATTAACAATGCGAAAGATTCAGGATACCTTCGGGACCCGTCTTGAAACACGGACCAAGGAGTCTAACATATGTGCAAGTCATTGAGTTATATTAAACTTAATGGCATAATTAACTTAACTTAAAAATATAATGGGATTAATTTTTAGTCTATTTTCTTAAATAGTCAATTAATTCAATCCCGGGGCGTTCCATATAGTTATGTATAATGATAATTTATTATTATTTATACCTCTAACTGGAGCGTACCTTGAGCATATATGCTGTGACCCGAAAGATGGTGAACTATACTTGATCAGGTTGAAGTCAGGGGAAACCCTGATGGAAGACCGAAACAGTTCTGACGTGCAAATCGATTGTCAGAATTGAGTATAGGGGCGAAAGACCAATCGAACCATCTAGTAGCTGGTTCCCTCCGAAGTTTCCCTCAGGATAGCTG
>NW_026530037.1:65000-67500 GCF_028408465.1 Anastrepha ludens
TAATGAGGGGAGGAAAAGAAACTAACAAGGATTTTCTTAGTAGCGGCGAGCGAAAAGAAAATAGTTCAGCACTAAGTCACTTTGTCTATATGTCAAATGTGAGATGCAGTGTATGGAATATCTTAATATCTAGTATGAGAAATTAACGATTTAAGTCCTTCTTAAATGAGGCCATTTACCCATAGAGGGTGCCAGGCCCGTATAACGTTAATGATTACTAGAAAGATATTTCCAAAGAGTCGTGTTGCTTGATAGTGCAGCACTAAGTGGGTGGTAAACTCCATCTAAAACTAAATATAACCATGAGACCGATAGTAAACAAGTACCGTGAGGGAAAGTTGAAAAGAACTCTGAATAGAGAGTTAAATAGTACGTGAAACTGCTTAGAGGTTAAGCCCGATGAACCTGAATATCCATTATGAAAAATTCATCATTAAATAATTAAAAATAATGTGCATTTTTTTCATATAAGGACATTGTAATCTATTAACATAATAAAGTATTTATCAAAAGATCATTGGTGATATTAAGTTTATTTAAATTAATTTGCTTTTTAAGCATATTAACATAGAATAAATACTAATGATTTGATAAAGTGTTGATAGATTTTATTATATATAATGCTAAAATTCATTTTTTGAATTTTACAAAAAATTTAATATCTATGATATTAATATTTATTTGTATGCATTTATATGATTAACAATGCGAAAGATTCAGGATACCTTCGGGACCCGTCTTGAAACACGGACCAAGGAGTCTAACATATGTGCAAGTCATTGAGTTATATTAAACTTAATGGCATAATTAACTTAACTTAAAAATATAATGGGATTAATTTTTAGTCTATTTTCTTAAATAGTCAATTAATTCAATCCCGGGGCGTTCCATATAGTTATGTATAATGATAATTTATTATTATTTATACCTCTAACTGGAGCGTACCTTGAGCATATATGCTGTGACCCGAAAGATGGTGAACTATACTTGATCAGGTTGAAGTCAGGGGAAACCCTGATGGAAGACCGAAACAGTTCTGACGTGCAAATCGATTGTCAGAATTGAGTATAGGGGCGAAAGACCAATCGAACCATCTAGTAGCTGGTTCCCTCCGAAGTTTCCCTCAGGATAGCTGGTGCATTTAAAAATTATATAAAATAATCTTATCTGGTAAAGCGAATGATTAGAGGCCTTAGGGTCGAAACGATTTTAACCTATTCTCAAACTTTAAATGGGTAAGAACCTCACCTTTCTTGATATGAAGGTTGAGGTTATGATATAATGTGCCCAGTGGGCCACTTTTGGTAAGCAGAACTGGCGCTGTGGGATGAACCAAACGTAATGTTACGGTGCCTAAATTAACAACTCATGCAGATACCATGAAAGGCGTTGGTTGCTTAAAACAGCAGGACGGTGGACATGGAAGTCGTAATCCGCTAAGGAGTGTGTAACAACTCACCTGCCGAAGCAACTAGCCCTTAAAATGGATGGCGCTTAAGTTGTATACCTATACATTACCGCTAAAGTAGATGATTTATAAAACAATTTCGATTGATTTATAAATTTTGAAACTTTAGTGAGTAGGAGGGTACAATAGTGTGCTTAGAAGTGTTTGGCGTAAGCCTGCATGGAGCCGCTATTGGTACAGATCTTGGTGGTAGTAGCAAATAATCGAATGAGACCTTGGAGGACTGAAGTGGAGAAGGGTTTCGTGTGAACAGTGGTTGATCACGAGTTAGTCGGTCCTAAGTTCAAGGCGAAAGCCGAAAATTTTCAAGTTTTTAATAAAAAAAAATATTAATAAAATTTATATATATATATTAAAAAATAATTAAATACTTGAATTATTTTGAACGAAAGGGAATACGGTTCCAATTCCGTAACCTGTTGAGTATCCGTTTGTTATTAAAAATGGGCCTTGTGCTCATCCTGGCAACAGGAACGACCATAAAGAAGCCGTCGAGAGATATCGGAAGAGTTTTCTTTTCTGTTTTATAGTCGTACTACCATGGAAGTCTTTCGAAGAGAGATATGGTAGATGGACTAGAAGAGCATGACATTTACTGTTGTGTCGATATTTTCTCCTCGGACCTTGAAAATTTATGGTGGGGTCACGCAAACTTCTCAACAGGCCGTACCAATATCCGCAGCTGGTCTCCAAGGTGAAGAGTCTCTAGTCGATAGAATAATGTAGGTAAGGGAAGTCGGCAAATTAGATCCGTAACTTCGGGATAAGGATTGGCTCTGAAGATTGAGATAGTCGGGCTTGATTGGGAAGCAATACCATGGTTTATGTACTCGTTCTGGGTAAATAGAGAATTACGATTCTTGTTCCCCGGATAGTAGTTACGTAGCCAATTGTGGAACTTTCTTGCTAAAATTTTTAAGGAATTATATCATTCGATATATATTCTTTTTAAATTATAACGATTATCAATTAACAATCAATTCAGAACTGGCACGGACTTGGGGAATCCGACTGTCTAATTAAAACAAAGCA
>NW_026530037.1:70000-72500 GCF_028408465.1 Anastrepha ludens
ATTATTTAATTAATATAACGTGTATATATTTATTTATATATATATATATATATATATATATATATATATATTAATTATTAATATATAAATATAATATAACTTTAATAGGATTTCATTCAAATATGAAATCTCTTATAATCAGACTATATATATAAATGTTATGTTATTATATTATTAATTAAGAAAAGCAAATAAAAATTATATAAAAATATTTATTTAACATACATTTATATATATGAAATATATAAAAATATCATAATATCATCATCTCATATATATTAAATATTTTCAAATTTTGGCTAATCGATGATATCAAAATAATTTACGAAAATAAGACATATCTGTGATGCCATCATTATTGGGGTATATATAATATGATAAAAAAATATATGGAAAATATCATCATATATATAATTTATTAATTTTAATATATATTGGTTAACCGATGATGATATTATTGAAATATATAAAATATAATTGAATTATATGAAATCAAATTGAAATGTATTGAGTTAAATTTTTTCCATACATTTTTCACAATGCGTTGTGTACATGGACAAACAAAAACACTCACGGTGAAGGCATGTGAAATATATGAAAGATAATCAAATCGAATTTATATGAAACTATATTCGATTAAATGTATGAAAGTAAAATTTAACAAAATTTTGCCCATACATTTTTCACAATGCGTTGTGTACATTATCAGAAACACTCACGTGAAGTCAAGTGAGATATATATATGAAAGAAAATCAAATCGAATTTATATGAAACTATATTCGATTAAATGTATGAAAGTAAAATTTAACACAATACATTCATTTGATAAACTGAATAAATATATAATAAAGACATTTGAAATATATGGAAAATATCATCATATATATAATTTATTATTTTAATATATATTTGGTTAAATCGATGATATTATTGAAATATATAAAATGTAATTGAATTATATGAAATCAAACTGAAATGTATTTAATTGAATTTTTCCCATACATTTTACACAATGTGTGGTGTGCATGGCAAAAAACACTCACGGTGAAGGCATGTGAAATATATGAAATATAATCAAATCGAATTTATATGAAACTATATTCGATTAAATGTATGAAATTAAAATTTACCACAATACATTCATATGATAAACTGAGTAAATATATAATAAAGCCATTTGAAATATATTGAATTCTATTAAGTTAGATTTTCACCATACATTTTTCACAATGCGTTGTGTACATTGTCAGAAACACTCACGGTGAAGGCAAGTGAGATATATATGAAAGAAAATCAAATCGAATTTATATGAAACTATATTCGATTAAATGTATGAAAGTAAAATTTACCACAATACATTCATATGATAAACTGAATAAATATATAAGAAAAACATTTGAAATATATTGAATTGTATTAAGTTAAATTTTGCCCATACATTTTTCACAATGCGTTGTGTACATTGTCAGAAACACTCACGGTGAAGGCAAGTGAGATATATGAAAGAAAATCGAATCGAATTTATATGAAACTAAATTCGATTAAATGTATGAAAGTAAAATTTAACACAATACATTCATATGATAAACTGAATAAATTATAATAAAGACATTTCAAATATATGGAAAATATCATCATATATATAATTTAGTATTTTAATATATATTTAGTTAAGTTGATGGTATTATTGAAATATATAAAATGTAATTGAATTATATGAAATCAAACTGAAATGTATTGAATTGAATTTTTCCCATACATTTTTCACAATGTGTGGTGTGCATGGCAAAAAACACTCACGGTGAAGGCATGTGAATAATATGAAAATATCAACATTTAACTAACCAATGATATTGAAGCATATAAATCGAATCATAACTATATGAAACACGAATTTGAGTTATGTTAAACTGGTGATATTGTGGATTTATTCCTAGTTTTCCATACGTTAGTTTAAATAGAAACAATTTTCGAATATGTATACATATATGAAGAATTTATATTCTATACTAACATATTATGGAATGTAACTATTGATTGTTACCTTGGCATATTGGTGTATTGTGAGATTTCATTCATAGTTTTCCATACGTTAGTTTAAATAGAAACAATTTTCGAATATATATACATATATGAAGAATTTATATTCTATACTAACATATTATGGAATGTAACTATTGATTGTTACCTTGGCATATTGGTGTATTGTGAGATTTCATTCATAGTTTTCCATACGTTAGTTTAAATAGAAACAATTTTCGAATATATATACATATATGAAGAATTTATATTCTATACTAACATATTATGGAATGTAACTATTGATTGTTACCTTGGCATATTGGTGTATTTGTGATTTTATTCATAGTTTTCCATACGTTAGTTTAAATAGAAACAATTTTCGAATATATATACATATATGAAGAATTTATATTCTATACTAACATATTATGGAATGTAACTATTGATTGTTGCCTTGGCATATTGGTGTATTTGTGA
>NW_026530037.1:75000-80000 GCF_028408465.1 Anastrepha ludens
ATAACAGGTCTGTGATGCCCTTAGATGTCCTGGGCTGCACGCGCGCTACAATGAAAGTATCAACGTGTATTTCCTAGACCGAGAGGTCCGGGTAAACCGCTGAACCACTTTCATGCTTGGGATTGTGAACTGAAACTGTTCACATGAACTTGGAATTCCCAGTAAGTGCGAGTTATTAACTCGCATTGATTAAGTCCCTGCCCTTTGTACACACCGCCCGTCGCTACTACCGATTGAATTATTTAGTGAGGTCTCCGGACGTGATCACTGTGACGCCTCGTGTGTCACGGTTGTTTCGCAAAAGTTGACCGAACTTGATTATTTAGAGGAAGTAAAAGTCGTAACAAGGTTTCCGTAGGTGAACCTGCGGAAGGATCATTATTGTGTTCCATATCCGTAAGAAAAACAAACAATGCCAAAACAAATAAAAACAAAAACAAACAAAAGAAAAAAAAAAAAAAAAGAAAAAAAAGAAAAATTTATAATTATTTTGAATCCATATTCTTTTTATTCTTTTTCATTCAATTTGTTATCCATCAATTATATCATATTAAATATAATATGATGGTACATTTTGTAATGTTTTTTCTTATTTTTTCTTTTAAAAACCTTTAAACATGAAAATAGAAAGTTGTACTTATTATTCATTTGATTGAATGATAAGTTAATTTGTTCACAATAACAAAAGTGGTATATATTTATTATTATATTTATATATAAATAAAATGATTAAAAAAATACAAAATAATCAAACATAATAAATACCACCACTGTATTATTGTTGAACTAAGACATTCGCAACTTAATAAAAATGTTTAGAGTTAAATATATTTGATATATATTATTGAAAGAAAATCAATTTATATTTTATTATTATTATTATTTAATTTTACTCTTTCAATTAATATATGCAAAAAAAAATTGACATTTGTTATAAATAAAAATAAATAAAAAAATACTCTAAGCGGTGGATCACTTGGCTCATGGGTCGATGAAGAACGCAGCAAACTGTGCGTCATCGTGTGAACTGCAGGACACATGAACATCGACATTTTGAACGCATATCGCAGTCCATGCTGTTATGTACATTAAATTAAATTTTAAAGTACTGCTTGGACTACATATGGTTGAGGGTTGTAAGACTATGCTAAATAAGTTGCTTATTCTTTTATAAAAATAATTGAATTTAAGCAAATGTGTATATTATTGGATTTTAAATAATTCATAATATTAATAGCAAAAAAATAAAGATATATAATGAATTTTTTATTTATTAATATATTCTTAAAAAAAAAAAATCCTCTCAAATAAAATGAAATAAAAAAAATTTTGAATCTAAGTATTCTCTTTAAAAAATTTTCATATTATTTATAATATATAAAATATTAATTTATATATGTAATTAAAGGAGGAATGTCTAGCATAAAAATTAATTTTTTTTATTCTAGAATTGCCTCATTTTACATAATTATTATTTATAATATATATTTATATAAAAGGAAAAAAGAAAAATAGAGATGAAAAGATGATATAATTATTTATTAAATTGTGAGAAGATAAAAAATATTTTAAAACAACCTCAACTCATATGGGATTACCCCCTGAATTTAAGCATATTAATGAGGGGAGGAAAAGAAACTAACAAGGATTTTCTTAGTAGCGGCGAGCGAAAAGAAAATAGTTCAGCACTAAGTCACTTTGTCTATATGTCAAATGTGAGATGCAGTGTATGGAATATCTTAATATCTAGTATGAGAAATTAACGATTTAAGTCCTTCTTAAATGAGGCCATTTACCCATAGAGGGTGCCAGGCCCGTATAACGTTAATGATTACTAGAAAGATATTTCCAAAGAGTCGTGTTGCTTGATAGTGCAGCACTAAGTGGGTGGTAAACTCCATCTAAAACTAAATATAACCATGAGACCGATAGTAAACAAGTACCGTGAGGGAAAGTTGAAAAGAACTCTGAATAGAGAGTTAAATAGTACGTGAAACTGCTTAGAGGTTAAGCCCGATGAACCTGAATATCCATTATGAAAAATTCATCATTAAATAATTAAAAATAATGTGCATTTTTTTCATATAAGGACATTGTAATCTATTAACATAATAAAGTATTTATCAAAAGATCATTGGTGATATTAAGTTTATTTAAATTAATTTGCTTTTTAAGCATATTAACATAGAATAAATACTAATGATTTGATAAAGTGTTGATAGATTTTATTATATATAATGCTAAAATTCATTTTTTGAATTTTACAAAAAATTTAATATCTATGATATTAATATTTATTTGTATGCATTTATATGATTAACAATGCGAAAGATTCAGGATACCTTCGGGACCCGTCTTGAAACACGGACCAAGGAGTCTAACATATGTGCAAGTCATTGAGTTATATTAAACTTAATGGCATAATTAACTTAACTTAAAAATATAATGGGATTAATTTTTAGTCTATTTTCTTAAATAGTCAATTAATTCAATCCCGGGGCGTTCCATATAGTTATGTATAATGATAATTTATTATTATTTATACCTCTAACTGGAGCGTACCTTGAGCATATATGCTGTGACCCGAAAGATGGTGAACTATACTTGATCAGGTTGAAGTCAGGGGAAACCCTGATGGAAGACCGAAACAGTTCTGACGTGCAAATCGATTGTCAGAATTGAGTATAGGGGCGAAAGACCAATCGAACCATCTAGTAGCTGGTTCCCTCCGAAGTTTCCCTCAGGATAGCTGGTGCATTTAAAAATTATATAAAATAATCTTATCTGGTAAAGCGAATGATTAGAGGCCTTAGGGTCGAAACGATTTTAACCTATTCTCAAACTTTAAATGGGTAAGAACCTCACCTTTCTTGATATGAAGGTTGAGGTTATGATATAATGTGCCCAGTGGGCCACTTTTGGTAAGCAGAACTGGCGCTGTGGGATGAACCAAACGTAATGTTACGGTGCCTAAATTAACAACTCATGCAGATACCATGAAAGGCGTTGGTTGCTTAAAACAGCAGGACGGTGGACATGGAAGTCGTAATCCGCTAAGGAGTGTGTAACAACTCACCTGCCGAAGCAACTAGCCCTTAAAATGGATGGCGCTTAAGTTGTATACCTATACATTACCGCTAAAGTAGATGATTTATAAAACAATTTCGATTGATTTATAAATTTTGAAACTTTAGTGAGTAGGAGGGTACAATAGTGTGCTTAGAAGTGTTTGGCGTAAGCCTGCATGGAGCCGCTATTGGTACAGATCTTGGTGGTAGTAGCAAATAATCGAATGAGACCTTGGAGGACTGAAGTGGAGAAGGGTTTCGTGTGAACAGTGGTTGATCACGAGTTAGTCGGTCCTAAGTTCAAGGCGAAAGCCGAAAATTTTCAAGTTTTTAATAAAAAAAAATATTAATAAAATTTATATATATATATTAAAAAATAATTAAATACTTGAATTATTTTGAACGAAAGGGAATACGGTTCCAATTCCGTAACCTGTTGAGTATCCGTTTGTTATTAAAAATGGGCCTTGTGCTCATCCTGGCAACAGGAACGACCATAAAGAAGCCGTCGAGAGATATCGGAAGAGTTTTCTTTTCTGTTTTATAGTCGTACTACCATGGAAGTCTTTCGAAGAGAGATATGGTAGATGGACTAGAAGAGCATGACATTTACTGTTGTGTCGATATTTTCTCCTCGGACCTTGAAAATTTATGGTGGGGTCACGCAAACTTCTCAACAGGCCGTACCAATATCCGCAGCTGGTCTCCAAGGTGAAGAGTCTCTAGTCGATAGAATAATGTAGGTAAGGGAAGTCGGCAAATTAGATCCGTAACTTCGGGATAAGGATTGGCTCTGAAGATTGAGATAGTCGGGCTTGATTGGGAAGCAATACCATGGTTTATGTACTCGTTCTGGGTAAATAGAGAATTACGATTCTTGTTCCCCGGATAGTAGTTACGTAGCCAATTGTGGAACTTTCTTGCTAAAATTTTTAAGGAATTATATCATTCGATATATATTCTTTTTAAATTATAACGATTATCAATTAACAATCAATTCAGAACTGGCACGGACTTGGGGAATCCGACTGTCTAATTAAAACAAAGCATTGTGATGGCCCTAACGGGTGTTGACACAATGTGATTTCTGCCCAGTGCTCTGAATGTCAAAGTGAAGAAATTCAAGTAAGCGCGGGTAAACGGCGGGAGTAACTATGACTCTCTTAAGGTAGCCAAATGCCTCGTCATCTAATTAGTGACGCGCATGAATGGATTAACGAGATTCCTACTGTCCCTATCTACTCCCCCCAGCGGTGCAGGGGTTAGAATATGCCCGAGGTAAGGTATGCCTGTCGTAAAAGGCGACTAAAATCTAGGTTTGCCAGTGCCTGAGTAGTATGGATGCTCAACTGGCAGAGTCTTCGGGTTCGATGTCTTACCGGAGACCTTAACTCGGTACCACGGGGAACAGGAGCCCTCAGAGTTCGCTCTGACCTGTTCTATGGGAACGGCCCTTCGGGGAGGTTTTCGTGGTGGCTGTGGTTGAGACCTAAAGCGCGGGTAGAGCTTTAGCTCGATGTAGTGTTGCAATTAACCGGGTGTCGGGACCCAAAGAACGGCAGAGGTATGGGTAGGCCTCGAGCCCTACCAAGGTGGTCAGTGTGTCCATGCCACACTGCCAATCGGTATCCTTAAATGCTTCGGCATTTTTGGGGCGCTGATCAACGCATTGTATTGATACGTTGTGCTTTTGAGCACCGTGGGTTCAGGCTGTCGCCAGCAGATACTCACGTTAAAAACACCAGACGATGATGTCCCTATCTACTTCCCCCAGCGGTGCAGGGGTTAGAATATGCCCGAGGTAAGGTATGCCTGTCGTAAAAGGCGACTAAAATCTAGGTTTGCCAGTGCCTGAGTAGTATGGATGCTCAACTGGCAGAGTCTTCGGGTTCGATGTCTTACCGGAGACCTTAACTCGGTACCACGGGGAAC
>NW_026530037.1:87500-90000 GCF_028408465.1 Anastrepha ludens
GCGAGTTATTAACTCGCATTGATTAAGCCCCTGCCCTTTGTACACACCGCCCGTCGCTACTACCGATTGAATTATTTAGTGAGGTCTCCGGACGTGATCACTGTGACGCCTCGTGTGTCACGGTTGTTTCGCAAAAGTTGACCGAACTTGATTATTTAGAGGAAGTAAAAGTCGTAACAAGGTTTCCGTAGGTGAACCTGCGGAAGGATCATTATTGTGTTCCATATCCGTAAGAAAAACAAACAATGCCAAAACAAATAAAAACAAAAACAAACAAAAGAAAAAAAGAAAAAAAAGAAAAATTTATAATTATTTTGAATCCATATTCTTTTTATTCTTTTTCATTCAATTTGTTATCCATCAATTATATCATATTAAATATAATATGATGGTACATTTTGTAATGTTTTTTCTTATTTTTTCTTTTAAAAACCTTTAAACATGAAAATAGAAAGTTGTACTTATTATTCATTTGATTGAATGATAAGTTAATTTGTTCACAATAACAAAAGTGGTATATATTTATTATTATATTTATATATAAATAAAATGATTAAAAAAATACAAAATAATCAAACATAATAAATACCACCACTGTATTATTGTTGAACTAAGACATTCGCAACTTAATAAAAATGTTTAGAGTTAAATATATTTGATATATATTATTGAAAGAAAATCAATTTATATTTTATTATTATTATTATTTAATTTTACTCTTTCAATTAATATATGCAAAAAAAAATTGACATTTGTTATAAATAAAAATAAATAAAAAAATACTCTAAGCGGTGGATCACTTGGCTCATGGGTCGATGAAGAACGCAGCAAACTGTGCGTCATCGTGTGAACTGCAGGACACATGAACATCGACATTTTGAACGCATATCGCAGTCCATGCTGTTATGTACATTAAATTAAATTTTAAAGTACTGCTTGGACTACATATGGTTGAGGGTTGTAAGACTATGCTAAATAAGTTGCTTATTCTTTTATAAAAATAATTGAATTTAAGCAAATGTGTATATTATTGGATTTTAAATAATTCATAATATTAATAGCAAAAAAATAAAGATATATAATGAATTTTTTATTTATTAATATATTCTTAAAAAAAAAAAATCCTCTCAAATAAAATGAAATAAAAAAAATTTTGAATCTAAGTATTCTCTTTAAAAAATTTTCATATTATTTATATATATATAAAATATTAATTTATATATGTAATTAAAGGAGGAATGTCTAGCATAAAAATTAATTTTTTTTATTCTAGAATTGCCTCATTTTACATAATTATTATTTATAATATATATTTATATAAAAGGAAAAAAGAAAAATAGAGATGAAAAGATGATATAATTATTTATTAAATTGTGAGAAGATAAAAAATATTTTAAAACAACCTCAACTCATATGGGATTACCCCCTGAATTTAAGCATATTAATGAGGGGAGGAAAAGAAACTAACAAGGATTTTCTTAGTAGCGGCGAGCGAAAAGAAAATAGTTCAGCACTAAGTCACTTTGTCTATATGTCAAATGTGAGATGCAGTGTATGGAATATCTTAATATCTAGTATGAGAAATTAACGATTTAAGTCCTTCTTAAATGAGGCCATTTACCCATAGAGGGTGCCAGGCCCGTATAACGTTAATGATTACTAGAAAGATATTTCCAAAGAGTCGTGTTGCTTGATAGTGCAGCACTAAGTGGGTGGTAAACTCCATCTAAAACTAAATATAACCATGAGACCGATAGTAAACAAGTACCGTGAGGGAAAGTTGAAAAGAACTCTGAATAGAGAGTTAAATAGTACGTGAAACTGCTTAGAGGTTAAGCCCGATGAACCTGAATATCCATTATGAAAAATTCATCATTAAATAATTAAAAATAATGTGCATTTTTTTCATATAAGGACATTGTAATCTATTAACATAATAAAGTATTTATCAAAAGATCATTGGTGATATTAAGTTTATTTAAATTAATTTGCTTTTTAAGCATATTAACATAGAATAAATACTAATGATTTGATAAAGTGTTGATAGATTTTATTATATATAATGCTAAAATTCATTTTTTGAATTTTACAAAAAATTTAATATCTATGATATTAATATTTATTTGTATGCATTTATATGATTAACAATGCGAAAGATTCAGGATACCTTCGGGACCCGTCTTGAAACACGGACCAAGGAGTCTAACATATGTGCAAGTCATTGAGTTATATTAAACTTAATGGCATAATTAACTTAACTTAAAAATATAATGGGATTAATTTTTAGTCTATTTTCTTAAATAGTCAATTAATTCAATCCCGGGGCGTTCCATATAGTTATGTATAATGATAATTTATTATTATTTATACCTCTAACTGGAGCGTACCTTGAGCATATATGCTGTGACCCGAAAGATGGTGAACTATACTTGATCAGGTTGAAGTCAGGGGAAACCCTGATGGAAGACCGAAACAGTTCTGACGTGCAAATCGATTGTCA
>NW_026530037.1:100000-102500 GCF_028408465.1 Anastrepha ludens
TGTAATTAAAGGAGGAATGTCTAGCATAAAAATTAATTTTTTTTATTCTAGAATTGCCTCATTTTACATAATTATTATTTATAATATATATTTATATAAAAGGAAAAAAGAAAAATAGAGATGAAAAGATGATATAATTATTTATTAAATTGTGAGAAGATAAAAAATATTTTAAAACAACCTCAACTCATATGGGATTACCCCCTGAATTTAAGCATATTAATGAGGGGAGGAAAAGAAACTAACAAGGATTTTCTTAGTAGCGGCGAGCGAAAAGAAAATAGTTCAGCACTAAGTCACTTTGTCTATATGTCAAATGTGAGATGCAGTGTATGGAATATCTTAATATCTAGTATGAGAAATTAACGATTTAAGTCCTTCTTAAATGAGGCCATTTACCCATAGAGGGTGCCAGGCCCGTATAACGTTAATGATTACTAGAAAGATATTTCCAAAGAGTCGTGTTGCTTGATAGTGCAGCACTAAGTGGGTGGTAAACTCCATCTAAAACTAAATATAACCATGAGACCGATAGTAAACAAGTACCGTGAGGGAAAGTTGAAAAGAACTCTGAATAGAGAGTTAAATAGTACGTGAAACTGCTTAGAGGTTAAGCCCGATGAACCTGAATATCCATTATGAAAAATTCATCATTAAATAATTAAAAATAATGTGCATTTTTTTCATATAAGGACATTGTAATCTATTAACATAATAAAGTATTTATCAAAAGATCATTGGTGATATTAAGTTTATTTAAATTAATTTGCTTTTTAAGCATATTAACATAGAATAAATACTAATGATTTGATAAAGTGTTGATAGATTTTATTATATATAATGCTAAAATTCATTTTTTGAATTTTACAAAAAATTTAATATCTATGATATTAATATTTATTTGTATGCATTTATATGATTAACAATGCGAAAGATTCAGGATACCTTCGGGACCCGTCTTGAAACACGGACCAAGGAGTCTAACATATGTGCAAGTCATTGAGTTATATTAAACTTAATGGCATAATTAACTTAACTTAAAAATATAATGGGATTAATTTTTAGTCTATTTTCTTAAATAGTCAATTAATTCAATCCCGGGGCGTTCCATATAGTTATGTATAATGATAATTTATTATTATTTATACCTCTAACTGGAGCGTACCTTGAGCATATATGCTGTGACCCGAAAGATGGTGAACTATACTTGATCAGGTTGAAGTCAGGGGAAACCCTGATGGAAGACCGAAACAGTTCTGACGTGCAAATCGATTGTCAGAATTGAGTATAGGGGCGAAAGACCAATCGAACCATCTAGTAGCTGGTTCCCTCCGAAGTTTCCCTCAGGATAGCTGGTGCATTTAAAAATTATATAAAATAATCTTATCTGGTAAAGCGAATGATTAGAGGCCTTAGGGTCGAAACGATTTTAACCTATTCTCAAACTTTAAATGGGTAAGAACCTCACCTTTCTTGATATGAAGGTTGAGGTTATGATATAATGTGCCCAGTGGGCCACTTTTGGTAAGCAGAACTGGCGCTGTGGGATGAACCAAACGTAATGTTACGGTGCCTAAATTAACAACTCATGCAGATACCATGAAAGGCGTTGGTTGCTTAAAACAGCAGGACGGTGGACATGGAAGTCGTAATCCGCTAAGGAGTGTGTAACAACTCACCTGCCGAAGCAACTAGCCCTTAAAATGGATGGCGCTTAAGTTGTATACCTATACATTACCGCTAAAGTAGATGATTTATAAAACAATTTCGATTGATTTATAAATTTTGAAACTTTAGTGAGTAGGAGGGTACAATAGTGTGCTTAGAAGTGTTTGGCGTAAGCCTGCATGGAGCCGCTATTGGTACAGATCTTGGTGGTAGTAGCAAATAATCGAATGAGACCTTGGAGGACTGAAGTGGAGAAGGGTTTCGTGTGAACAGTGGTTGATCACGAGTTAGTCGGTCCTAAGTTCAAGGCGAAAGCCGAAAATTTTCAAGTTTTTAATAAAAAAAAATATTAATAAAATTTATATATATATATTAAAAAATAATTAAATACTTGAATTATTTTGAACGAAAGGGAATACGGTTCCAATTCCGTAACCTGTTGAGTATCCGTTTGTTATTAAAAATGGGCCTTGTGCTCATCCTGGCAACAGGAACGACCATAAAGAAGCCGTCGAGAGATATCGGAAGAGTTTTCTTTTCTGTTTTATAGTCGTACTACCATGGAAGTCTTTCGAAGAGAGATATGGTAGATGGACTAGAAGAGCATGACATTTACTGTTGTGTCGATATTTTCTCCTCGGACCTTGAAAATTTATGGTGGGGTCACGCAAACTTCTCAACAGGCCGTACCAATATCCGCAGCTGGTCTCCAAGGTGAAGAGTCTCTAGTCGATAGAATAATGTAGGTAAGGGAAGTCGGCAAATTAGATCCGTAACTTCGGGATAAGGATTGGCTCTGAAGATTGAGATAGTCGGGCTTGATTGGGAAGCA
>NW_026530037.1:112500-115000 GCF_028408465.1 Anastrepha ludens
GATTTTATTATATATAATGCTAAAATTCATTTTTTGAATTTTACAAAAAATTTAATATCTATGATATTAATATTTATTTGTATGCATTTATATGATTAACAATGCGAAAGATTCAGGATACCTTCGGGACCCGTCTTGAAACACGGACCAAGGAGTCTAACATATGTGCAAGTCATTGAGTTATATTAAACTTAATGGCATAATTAACTTAACTTAAAAATATAATGGGATTAATTTTTAGTCTATTTTCTTAAATAGTCAATTAATTCAATCCCGGGGCGTTCCATATAGTTATGTATAATGATAATTTATTATTATTTATACCTCTAACTGGAGCGTACCTTGAGCATATATGCTGTGACCCGAAAGATGGTGAACTATACTTGATCAGGTTGAAGTCAGGGGAAACCCTGATGGAAGACCGAAACAGTTCTGACGTGCAAATCGATTGTCAGAATTGAGTATAGGGGCGAAAGACCAATCGAACCATCTAGTAGCTGGTTCCCTCCGAAGTTTCCCTCAGGATAGCTGGTGCATTTAAAAATTATATAAAATAATCTTATCTGGTAAAGCGAATGATTAGAGGCCTTAGGGTCGAAACGATTTTAACCTATTCTCAAACTTTAAATGGGTAAGAACCTCACCTTTCTTGATATGAAGGTTGAGGTTATGATATAATGTGCCCAGTGGGCCACTTTTGGTAAGCAGAACTGGCGCTGTGGGATGAACCAAACGTAATGTTACGGTGCCTAAATTAACAACTCATGCAGATACCATGAAAGGCGTTGGTTGCTTAAAACAGCAGGACGGTGGACATGGAAGTCGTAATCCGCTAAGGAGTGTGTAACAACTCACCTGCCGAAGCAACTAGCCCTTAAAATGGATGGCGCTTAAGTTGTATACCTATACATTACCGCTAAAGTAGATGATTTATAAAACAATTTCGATTGATTTATAAATTTTGAAACTTTAGTGAGTAGGAGGGTACAATAGTGTGCTTAGAAGTGTTTGGCGTAAGCCTGCATGGAGCCGCTATTGGTACAGATCTTGGTGGTAGTAGCAAATAATCGAATGAGACCTTGGAGGACTGAAGTGGAGAAGGGTTTCGTGTGAACAGTGGTTGATCACGAGTTAGTCGGTCCTAAGTTCAAGGCGAAAGCCGAAAATTTTCAAGTTTTTAATAAAAAAAAATATTAATAGGACTATGAATAAGTTCGTGCGGTTTTTTTTCGAAATTTGAAACTTTATTGACGTAAAATGGTTACAAATTTAATATTCAAAATATTGTCCATCGCTTACTACTACTTTTTCCCATCTTTCTGGCAATTCACGGATTCCCTTTGTGAAAAATTCGGTCGGTTTTGCCGCAATCCACGAATCGATCCATTTTTTGACTTCATCGTAATTACGGAAGTGCTGGTCAGCCAGGCCATGTTGCATCGATCGGAAGAGATAGTAATCGGATGGCGCAAGGTCTGGACTATACGGCGGGTGGGGTAGGACATCCCATTTGAGCGTTTCTAAGTATGTTTTGACCACTTGTGCAACATGTGGCCGAGCATTGTCATGTTGCAAAATAACTTTGTCGTGTCTATCGGCGTATTGCGGCCGTTTTTCTCGCAGTGCTCGGCTCAAACGCATCAATTGTCGTCGGTAGACATCCCCCGTAATCGTTTCATTCGGTTTCAGTAGCTCATAATACACAACACCCAGCTGGTCCCACCAGATACACAGCATAACCTTCAGGCCATGAATATTCTGCGCCGACGTCGATGTTGAAGCATGGCCAGGGTATCCATACGTTGCCCGACGTTTTGGATTGTCGTAATGGACCCACTTTTCATCGCCAGTCACAATTCGATGCAAAAAACCCTTTCTTTTGTGCCGTTGAAGCAGTTGTTCGCATGCCATAAAACGGCGTTCAACGTCTCTTGGCTTCAATTCATACGGCACCCAATGGCCTACCTTTCGGATCATTCCCATGGCTTTTAAACGTTTGGAAATGGTTGATTGATCAACTCCCAAAGTTTTTGCAACCTCTTCTTGCGTTTGAGCCGGATCTTGATCGAGCAATTCCTCCAATTCGGTATCCATGAACTTTGGCGGCGCACCCTCGCGTTCTTCGTCTTCCAAGCCAAAATCACCACTTTTAAAGCGTGCAAACCACTTCTGGCACGTTCGCTCAGATAGAGTATGCTCACCATAAACTTCCACCAAGATACGATGACTTTCGGCTGCTTTTTTCTTCATATTAAAATAATGAAGAAGAATTCCCCGCAAAAACACATTATTTGGCACGAAATTCGACATTTTCAAGTGTGGTAAAAATATTGTTGTTTACGCTTCAAATAAAAAACTTATACTGACGTTTGTGCCTTACGACAGTAGCTCTCCAATGAATGTTTGGAAATGTGGATCGATGGAATAATAATCAAGTTACGCCATCTGTTGTAAAACCGTAACGAACTTATTCATAGTCCTATTAATAAAATTTATATAT
>NW_026530037.1:125000-127500 GCF_028408465.1 Anastrepha ludens
AGGAAAAGAAACTAACAAGGATTTTCTTAGTAGCGGCGAGCGAAAAGAAAATAGTTCAGCACTAAGTCACTTTGTCTATATGTCAAATGTGAGATGCAGTGTATGGAATATCTTAATATCTAGTATGAGAAATTAACGATTTAAGTCCTTCTTAAATGAGGCCATTTACCCATAGAGGGTGCCAGGCCCGTATAACGTTAATGATTACTAGAAAGATATTTCCAAAGAGTCGTGTTGCTTGATAGTGCAGCACTAAGTGGGTGGTAAACTCCATCTAAAACTAAATATAACCATGAGACCGATAGTAAACAAGTACCGTGAGGGAAAGTTGAAAAGAACTCTGAATAGAGAGTTAAATAGTACGTGAAACTGCTTAGAGGTTAAGCCCGATGAACCTGAATATCCATTATGAAAAATTCATCATTAAATAATTAAAAATAATGTGCATTTTTTTCATATAAGGACATTGTAATCTATTAACATAATAAAAGTATTTATCAAAAGATCATTGGTGATATTAAGTTTATTTAAATTAATTTGCTTTTTAAGCATATTAACATAGAATAAATACTAATGATTTGATAAAGTGTTGATAGATTTTATTATATATAATGCTAAAATTCATTTTTTGAATTTTACAAAAAATTTAATATCTATGATATTAATATTTATTTGTATGCATTTATATGATTAACAATGCGAAAGATTCAGGATACCTTCGGGACCCGTCTTGAAACACGGACCAAGGAGTCTAACATATGTGCAAGTCATTGAGTTATATTAAACTTAATGGCATAATTAACTTAACTTAAAAATATAATGGGATTAATTTTTAGTCTATTTTCTTAAATAGTCAATTAATTCAATCCCGGGGCGTTCCATATAGTTATGTATAATGATAATTTATTATTATTTATACCTCTAACTGGAGCGTACCTTGAGCATATATGCTGTGACCCGAAAGATGGTGAACTATACTTGATCAGGTTGAAGTCAGGGGAAACCCTGATGGAAGACCGAAACAGTTCTGACGTGCAAATCGATTGTCAGAATTGAGTATAGGGGCGAAAGACCAATCGAACCATCTAGTAGCTGGTTCCCTCCGAAGTTTCCCTCAGGATAGCTGGTGCATTTAAAAATTATATAAAATAATCTTATCTGGTAAAGCGAATGATTAGAGGCCTTAGGGTCGAAACGATTTTAACCTATTCTCAAACTTTAAATGGGTAAGAACCTCACCTTTCTTGATATGAAGGTTGAGGTTATGATATAATGTGCCCAGTGGGCCACTTTTGGTAAGCAGAACTGGCGCTGTGGGATGAACCAAACGTAATGTTACGGTGCCTAAATTAACAACTCATGCAGATACCATGAAAGGCGTTGGTTGCTTAAAACAGCAGGACGGTGGACATGGAAGTCGTAATCCGCTAAGGAGTGTGTAACAACTCACCTGCCGAAGCAACTAGCCCTTAAAATGGATGGCGCTTAAGTTGTATACCTATACATTACCGCTAAAGTAGATGATTTATAAAACAATTTCGATTGATTTATAAATTTTGAAACTTTAGTGAGTAGGAGGGTACAATAGTGTGCTTAGAAGTGTTTGGCGTAAGCCTGCATGGAGCCGCTATTGGTACAGATCTTGGTGGTAGTAGCAAATAATCGAATGAGACCTTGGAGGACTGAAGTGGAGAAGGGTTTCGTGTGAACAGTGGTTGATCACGAGTTAGTCGGTCCTAAGTTCAAGGCGAAAGCCGAAAATTTTCAAGTTTTTAATAAAAAAAAATATTAATAAAATTTATATATATATATTAAAAAATAATTAAATACTTGAATTATTTTGAACGAAAGGGAATACGGTTCCAATTCCGTAACCTGTTGAGTATCCGTTTGTTATTAAAAATGGGCCTTGTGCTCATCCTGGCAACAGGAACGACCATAAAGAAGCCGTCGAGAGATATCGGAAGAGTTTTCTTTTCTGTTTTATAGTCGTACTACCATGGAAGTCTTTCGAAGAGAGATATGGTAGATGGACTAGAAGAGCATGACATTTACTGTTGTGTCGATATTTTCTCCTCGGACCTTGAAAATTTATGGTGGGGTCACGCAAACTTCTCAACAGGCCGTACCAATATCCGCAGCTGGTCTCCAAGGTGAAGAGTCTCTAGTCGATAGAATAATGTAGGTAAGGGAAGTCGGCAAATTAGATCCGTAACTTCGGGATAAGGATTGGCTCTGAAGATTGAGATAGTCGGGCTTGATTGGGAAGCAATACCATGGTTTATGTACTCGTTCTGGGTAAATAGAGAATTACGATTCTTGTTCCCCGGATAGTAGTTACGTAGCCAATTGTGGAACTTTCTTGCTAAAATTTTTAAGGAATTATATCATTCGATATATATTCTTTTTAAATTATAACGATTATCAATTAACAATCAATTCAGAACTGGCACGGACTTGGGGAATCCGACTGTCTAATTAAAACAAAGCATTGTGATGG